>NW_006408519.1:12183265-12186996 GCF_000296735.1 Chrysochloris asiatica | reverse complement strand
TTCTGCTGTGCATGGGGTCGCTATGAGTCGGTTCCGACTCGATGCCACCTGACAACAACAACAATGAAAAAAGTGAAGATGATTTAGAGTTATAATAAAACTAGAGTGTGGATTATACAATTTTTTATATGATAATCAGAAAGGATTTCTCTGTAGTTGACATTTTAGTGGAAACTTGAATGATGTAAGGGTACCATCCATCTAGATGTCTGGGAGAGATGCAAAAGGTCTAAGGTGGAAGTTTGCTTGCCATATCTAGGAATGGCAGGGAGGCCAGTATGACCAAAGCACAGAGAACAAGGGAAGAGTATTAGGAAATGAAATTCCAAAGGAAGTCCTTAGTACCATATCACAAGGGGAACTGAAAACCGTGGTAATAAAAAAATACCCATTGCCTTCATGACAATTCTGACTTACAGCGAGCTGGATTTTACTGTGAGTGAGTAAAGTGTTTGAACAGAAGCGTGACTTGACATGGTTTCTGTGTGAAAAGGATTTGTTTGAATACTGTGGAGGAAAAATTGGGGTAAGATGGAGCAAAGAAGGGACAAGATGGAAACACCATAAAGGAGATATATGGTCAAGAAATGTCACTTTTGAGGTGGTTGCTATTGCAGGATTAATTGAATGAAGAAGAGAATTGGTCTAGTAAACAGAAAAGATGAAAATGATGATGCAAGAGATAGGGGTCATTTTCAGAAGCCAAGTTATTAGTTAAGTGACAGGAGATGTGCCCCACTGTCCAAGTGAAGGGCTGTCTTGTTGCATTCATAGTAGCAGTAGGGAAGGCAGAGTGTTAGATATGTTAATTGTAAATTTGTTGGAAGCAATGTGTGGAAGTTGTTTCCTACTTGCTTCCATTTTGCCTGGTAAATAGGAAACAAAGTCAAAATAGACAATGAGAAAAATGGAAGAGGTATTGGAGGCTTAAGAAGAAATGATAAAATAGGAAATTCCTCAGGAGAATGGAGAATGAATGAATCAGGAAGCATGGTCATCTCTCTAGGCAACACAAAACCTTCCTTTACTGAACTGAAAGAGATACCGATTAACATGATTATGACTTCTGTCTTCAGTAATATTCACTTGCTTATATTACTATTTTATTCACCTCTTACATAACAAAAATGTATACCCTTTTTTTCTTTCTCATTCTCCCTTTCCTCTTTTCCTTTTCTTCCTTGTAACTATTCTTAGTGGAAATATATATATAAAATATTTAAAAAAAACAACACTGTGGCTCAGTCAATTTTAACTCATAGTGACCGTAATATGGAGCTGAGTACAAATATCCCTTAGTGTTCCCAAGACTGCAAATTTTTACAAAAGCAGACTACCACACCTTCCTCTCAGGGAGCAGTCAGTTTTCCTTCTCTCAAAGTCAAATAAGGCAGCTATTCAGGTTTATGTGAGTGTGTATGTGCGTACATGTATGAGATCTTTTGCCACAAAGTTAATATCGTTGACTGTAAATATATACATATACATATATACACAAATATAATGATCTCTCTAAATATTAAAGAACAAATTTGATTTAGCTGCTAATATTACAAGATGACAAAAAGATTTGTTCTGTTTTTTGTTTTCTTATCAAAATCTTGGTTAATAGAAAGCTTTAATAAAGAAAGAAAAGCAGATACAACTCAAAGTCAACTCAAGCACAGAAAAAAATAGCATGAAGAATACTTGTTCTTAGATATTTGAAAAGCAGCTTAAAATCTTAAAATATTTTAGGTAATTGGATGGTATCTCATTAAAAGAGAAATGAATCAGTAGGCAAAATTCCACCATTATACTGGAATGCACAAAATTAGGACTTAGGGCCATTTAACTAAAATGTTCAAATGATTATAATTTCAAATTTAACTTCTTCAAAACTAAAGCTGAGGCATATTTACAAGAACTAGTTAGTTAATTCAACAACAGATACATTCAAATTGGATATAATATATATGCAATTTGTAGTTTTCAAATTTGTAATTTTTAACAATCTAGAGTGCTATAATCTAATAATAAAAGATGTATTCCTCTGAGAATTAGAATTTTAAGCAGGATTTTAGGAAATCTGATATTTCTTAATGTGAATCTTAAGAAAGGTATTAGTTTGGGGGGAAGGTAAAAATCTTGTTATATCTGCAGTGATGGTAGTTGCATAATGTCATGTTTCATTGGTCCTTTTTAATGTTATAACATTATTCCTCAGTCATTGGCCATGACAGAGTAAGTATTTTCCTCCTTGCTTAGAGTTTTATATATAATAAAGAATCATGCTTTCAAATATGTTCCCTTTGCTAGTATTTATTATTCTGGCTAATTCCTATTACAGTTATTCAGTGAGGACTTTGGTCACTATGAACGAACCGGTTCCTATGTACAAGCTTCCTTGAGTGACAGGATATCAGAGGCATATATTTTTTCATGGCAGTGGAAGAAGTCAAAAGTAACAAATTGAGGTCCTGACTGAAAAGTTTGACATTATAAAGTCAAATGAGGACCACTGCAAAAGCATGGGAAATCCATGTGACTATTAAATTTTTGAATGATATAAGCAATATAATTGCAAAGATGTATAAATTATGTATATACAACACAATATACAACTATTGTGAGCATGGCACAGGAGTGATCAATATCTTGCTCTGTTGCACATAGGGAAAGACAGAATGCCACCTAAAAACAACAAGCACAATGTGTAAAAGTTAAAACAGTCAAGTTACACATGTAAAATAATATTTTATTATGTAAACGTATCTCCATTTTATCATATAAATAAAAAAACTTTTATTTATAAACCACTACTTTTCATTTTATTTATTTATTTATTTAGGGTATTTAGTTTTTAAAATATGAATGCGCCACAGTTCATTCAAGTTCTATAGTTGTTTTTGAGACAAATCTAAGAATTATAGAGAAGAAAAATAAGTATTACATGGATAGAGCTAAGGATATCAAAAGTCAAGTACGCTTCAAACTCCAGGGAGACCATCATGGTATGAAATGATAACATAATACTACACTGATTACACTAAATTCTTGTCTACCAAACAAAAGGTTGGCAGTTCAAATCTAATCTGGAGCTCCAAGGGTAAAATACCTGGCTATCAACTCCTGTAAAGATATTTTGTTAAGTGCTGGCAAGTTGGTTCCCAAGGAACAGTGGGGTGGCTTGGAACTGCTGACCTTGTAATTAGCAGTCCAGTGCTTATCCTATGGTGCCACACTAGAAAACCCTATGCCACAAAGGATTGATCTGAAATCGACTCCTTGGCAGTTAACAATAACAACGCTGATTGTAGTTCTTATTTACAGAAATCAAGGCTAATAAACCTAAACTGAAACCTACTGGCATCGAGCAATTCTGACTCAAAGCAACACTCTATAAGAAAGTTTCTGAGACTGTAACTCTTTATGGAGCCAACAGCCTCATCTTTCTCACACTGAGAAACTGGGGGTTTTGAACTGCTGACTTTGTGCTTAGCACTCCTGCACTTTACCTAAAGTGTTATCATGGCCCTTTTGGGTTAATTAAAAGAGTAGAAATCACTTTTTTAAATATGCAGAATTAACCTTTTCTAAAAGCTTAGTAATAGGAAACATTGGCGTGTGCCCATTTACTGACTTACAGAGGAAAATTATGCTGTTAGAACTAAAACAAACACACTACGTGTTTTTCAAGCGGCTGTGAAACTGAAACATATTGTAACAGTGTCCTTGTTTTACATGGCTCA
>NW_006408519.1:12169350-12183109 GCF_000296735.1 Chrysochloris asiatica | reverse complement strand
AGTTAACATGGCATCATGGAACATGAAACTGTATGTCATTTATGCCTCTGCAATCACATGTAGATACAATTTAATAAGAAGAGAGTATCTAAACCTTTGGAATACTTATTTTAAAAGGTGGCATAAAGGCATAAGGAGCCCCTGATAAAATTTTGCATTTCAAGCAATGAGGCAAGCTTACAAAATCAATAATGTGTGTACATTTTTAATAATGTTTATTTTTGTCTGTTAAAATTTAATAGTGTGTTTAATATTAATATTAACAATTAAAATCTATAAAAATGTTTTATGGAAAGATTCATTATTCAAGCAAATGTATCATTGTGTAAAGTAATTCAACCTGAAATAGGAATGGGTGAGTATCAAATTTGCTGGTACAAAGAGAGTGTTCAAATGTGTAGGATTGGATAAATTTTCCAAAATCTATGACACTAATGTGAGCAATTTCAAAAATAATAAAAAGAACTAACAACTCATGTCTAATTACTCAAAGAGACTAGGGACTACTTCAACATTCCATGTAAATGGCTGCTGACAATATTGAAGACACCATTCACATTTGCTCTAATGACAAGGCAATAAAAATATGGAAGATGCTCTTAAGCAGAATGTATTTATCTGAGAGCACACTGATGTTCTAAAATTTCCAGAGACATCTATAATAGCAAAAGTATTCTATTCATGATGAGAATGTTTATCTCTCAGAAAAGGGTTTATGTCATTACACTTCTTTGTGCTGAGGATAAAAATGTATTCAACAGTTAGTGTTGGTTTTACTCCAGCAGCCATTTTAGTCTCTGTAATGTGTGATGCATGAAGCAAAAATGGGCTTTACATTCTGTAAAAGGTGCTGTTTTTCTATCAGCAGATTGCCTGAAATATGGGCAGAGATCGATCTTGATAAAGTATTTTTCTTCTTAAAAACAACTCACAGGATTTGTGCATTTGAGAATTTTATGAAGAATATAAGCAACCTTACTTGAGAAAAACAAAACAAGCATTTTATAATGAACCATATGAAATTCCCTTCACTGATAGATAAACATTGATGATAACAAATAATTGTCCCAGAATCACTCTCTTCTAGCATTTGCTGTTATTGTTGCCAGGTGTCATAAAGTTGGTTCCTACCCATATCTAATCTACATACAACAGAACTAAATGGTGCTCAGTCATGCATCATCCACACAATTGCTGCTTCACTTCAACTCATTGTTATTGTCCTATGCTAATCCATCTCATTGCAGGGGAGGGGTCTCCCTCTTTTTCAATGTCCCATCTCTTTACCTAGCATGATGTCCTTCTCCAGGGACTGGTTCTTCCTGACCACATGTCCAAAGTACAAGAGATGAAGACTGGCCATCTTGGTTTATAAGGAGATTCCTAGTTGTACATCTTCCAACATAGAATTGTATGGTCTTCCAGCAGCCCATGGTACCTTTTAATATTCTACTCCAACACAGTAATGCAAATGTATCAATTCTCCTATAGTCTTCCTTATTCATTGTCAAAATTTTATATGCATATGAGATAACTGAAAACACCATGTTTTGGGTCAAGCACACATCTTCACTTTGGAGACCTTAAAGAGGTCTTATGCAGCAGATTTGATTAATGCAATATGTCACTTGATTCCTTGACTGCTGTTTCCATGAAAGTTGATAGTGGATCCAAGCAAAATGAAGTCTGACAACTTCAGTCCTTTCTCCATTTATCTTGGTGTTATTTGCTGCTCCATTGTTGAAGACTTTTGTTTTCATTACGTTGAGGTGCAGCCCATACTGAAGGCTTCATTGATCTTCATCAGTGAGTATTTTAAGGGTTTTTTGTTTTTGTTTTTGTTTTAACTTTCAGCAAGCTAGGTTGTATCATCTAAATATCGCAGGTTGTTAATCAGTCTTTGTCTAATCCTGACGCCCCATTCTTCAGATAATTCAGCTTCTCAGATTATTTGCTAAGTATATAAACTGAATAAGTATGGTGAAAGAATACAACCCTGACACACACCTTTCTTGATTTTGATTTTAAACCATTCAGTATCCCCTTGTTTTTTTTTTCAAATGGTTGTTTCTTGGTCTATATACAGGTTCCTCTTGAACACAATTAAGTATTCCAGAATACTCATTCTATGCAATGTTGTCCATAGCTTGTCATGAGCCACACAATCAAAAGCCTTTATGTAGTCAATAAAGCATAGGTAACATCTTTCTGGTATTAATTTTACATCAGGTTTCAGCTAAGATCCATCTGGCATTAGCAATGATATCCCTAGTTCCACGTTTTCTTTTGAATCCAGCTTTAACCTCTGAGAGTTCCTTATCAAGGTACTGTTGCAGCTGTTTTCACATTATATTTAGCAAAATTTTACTTACATGTAATATTAATGATGTTGTGTGATGACTTTCACATTCTGTTGGGTCATCTCTCTTTGAAATGGACACAAATAATGGATCTCTTCCAATTATTTAGCCAGGTAGTTGTCTTCCAAACTTCTTGGCATAGATAAGTGAGAGCCTCCAGTGCTTCATCAATTTGTTGAAAGATTTCAATTTGTACTGCATCAATTCCTGGAATCTCATTCTTTTCCTACATCCTCAGTGCACATTGGACTTCTTTCTTCAGTAGCATTAACTCTTGATCATATGCTACTTCTTAAAACAGTTGAACATCAACCATTTCTTTTTGGAACAGTGACATTGTGTAAGCCTTCCATCTTCTTTTGATGCTTTCTGCATCATTTAATAGTTTGTCCGTAGAATTCTTCAGTATCGCAAATTGAGGCTTGAAATTTTTTCTTCAGTTCTTTCAGCTTGAGAAATGCTGAATGTCTTTTTCCCCTTTGGTTTTCTATCTATAGTTCTTGCACATTTCATTATATTTTACTTTGATTCTCTAGCTTCCCTTTGAAATTTTCTGTTTAGCTCTTTTACCTTTTCATTTCTTTCATTTACTTTAGCATCTCTATGCTGAAGAATCAATTTCAGAGATTCTTCTGACATCTATTTTGGTCATTTAATTCTTCTTGCCTTCTTAATGATCTTTTGCTTTCTTCTTGATGTATGATGTTCTTGATGACATCCCACAACTCTTGGGGTTTTCAGTCATTAGTGTCTAATGCATTAAATCTGTTTTTGAGGTTATTTCTAAATTCAGAAGGGATAAATTCAAGGTTTTATTTTGGCTCTCTTAGACTTGTTTTTCTTCAGCCTCAGCCTAAACTTGCATATGAGGATTGATGATCTGTTCCAGTTTCCCCCGACCTTGTTTTGGCTGATGATATGGAGCTTTTCTACTACAGATGTAGTCAGTTTAATTTCTGTGTATTCCATCTAGTGAGTGTATTTGTTTTTTATGTTCTGTGTATTCCATCCTTGTGTATATTTGTCTTTAATGTTGTTTAAAAAATAGCATTTGAAATGAAGAAGTCATTGATCTTGCAAAATTCTATCACATGATCTACAGCATCATTTCTGTCCTCAAGGTCATACTTTCCAATGACTGATCCTTTATCTTTTTGTCCAACCTTTGCATTCCAATCATCAGTAATTATCAATACATTGCGATTGTACATTTCACTAATTTCAGACTGAAGAAATTGGTATAATTCTTCAATTTCATCATCACTGTCTATAGTGGTTGGCACATAAATTTGAATAATAGTGGTATTAACTTATAGGAAGATGGATGTTGTCCTATCACAGACAGCATTATACCACAAGATAGATCTTGATATGTTCCTTTTGATGATGAAGGTGACACCATTCCTCTTCTATTTGTCATTCTCAGCATAATAAACCATGTGATTGTCAGATTCAAAATGGCCAATACCAGTCCATTACAGCTCACTAATGCCTGTGATATATATGTGTTAAGCTTCATTCTTGACAACTTCCAATTTGCCTAGATTCATATTTCATACATTCAATGTACTAATTAATTTTTGTAGCTGTTTCTCCTCATGTTGAATTGTTTTCCATCCTCAAATGAAAGTCCCAAAAACTTTATTTGATTCACATCATCATGGTCAACTCTACTTTGAGGAGATTGTTCTTCCCCAGTTGTATTTTGTGTGCCTTCCAACCTGAAGGGCTTATCTTCTGGCACTGTATCTGACAATATTCTGGGGCTATTCATTATGTTTCAGTAGTCACTCCTCTGGTGCTATCTGAGTTTGTTTCACTGCTATTCATAAGGTTTCCGTGGCTAAACATTCAGAAGTAGTCTGCCTCTCCTTCGTCTGAATCTGTCTTAGCCTGGAAGTTCAGCTGAACATTCATAAAGCTTAGCACTTCTAAAGAGACTTTTATGAGCCAGAACAAGAAGTCCCTGGGAGAAATTTCCTCCATTTTTGATGGGGAGCCTGTGAGGGCATCCCCAATGCCTATACACTACTTCTAGGACCTTCAGTTCCACTGTATAGTGCAGAGTTCCAATGCTGCCTTTACCCAGAGGAAGATGTCTACTGCCTTGTCCCTCCAACAAGTCAAGTGGCCAATTAGCTTCTGGGGAAGAACCACCCACATCAACAACTACATTAGCCATGCAGCAGAAGAGCATATCTCCCTGCACGTGTTGCTCACCAAGGACTGTGGGGTGGCTTGGGATTTCCAACTGGACTGGTCTGTGAGAAATAAAAGGAATAAGAGGAGGACAGCTGCAGGGGATATGGAGAGAGTAAGGCAGTGGCAAGCGTACCTGCTTCAGAACATTGAAGAGGCTGTCCAGCATGAACTAACCATCCAGCTTGAGTGAACGCTTCCCCACAATAAAATTAATTTGCTCAGAAAAAAAAAAAATCCCCTCCAGCATTCAAAATACCAGTGGCATAGCTTCCAGCATCACAGCAACACATAAGCCACCACAGTGCTGCAAACTTCACAGATGAGTGGTGTTCCTAGCACTTAGAAACACTATCATATACAGTTATCTTCCTATTCTACTTCAGGATGTTTCCTAAACAGAGACATGAGCTATCTGATTCATGAAGTCAGGCAAAAGGAACAGGAATTGCTCCTTTCTGTCATTTGTACATCTACCAGACTGAAAAAGGCATATATCTCTACTCATCTACTCAAACTACATCTTGGTAGTTTGCCAAGCCAGGTCCTGGCATAAGAACCCATTGGGTCCTAATATCAGTTATATCCTCCACTGTTGGTGGGATTGCAAAATAGTGCAACCACTGTGAAAAATGGTGTAGCACTTCCTTAAAAGGCTGGAAATAAAAATGCCATGTTGTTGTTAGACACCATCGAGTCAGTACCAATTCATAGTGACCCTATGCACAACAGAATGAAACACTACCCGGTCCTGGGCCAACCTCACAATTGTTGCCACGCTTGAGCCCACTGATGCTGCCACTTTGCCAGTCCATCTTCCTCTTTTTCATTGACCCTCCACCTTACCAAACATGATATCCTTCTCCAATGACTGGGCTTTCCTGACAATATGTCCAAAGTATGAGAGACAAAATCTGGCCATTCTGGCCTCCAAGGAGCACTTTGGCTGTACTTCTTCCAACCCAGATCTGTTTGTTCTTTTGGTAACCCATATGACTCAGCAATTTCTTTACTTGGTATCTATTCCTAAAGAAATAAGAACCGTAACACTAATAGATGCATGTACCTACTTTCATCACATTACTATTCACAACAGCAAAAAGATGAAAATATCATATATATCCATGAATGAAAAAATGGTTAAATAAACTTTGTACATGTGCACAATGGACTACTATATAGTATCGAAGAATAAAAATGAGTCTGCAAAAAACCTCATAGCATGGATGATGGAATTGGAGGACAATGTATTGAGTAAAATTAGTCAGTTACAAAAGGACAAATATTGTATGAGATCATTATTGTAAAAAGTCAAGAAAAGGTTTTCATACTTTAAAATATATATATTTAAGAAAAATAATAACCAAATGAAATATATAATGTTGGATTGGATATTGACCCATCACCAAAACTGAAATACATTTTGGGGGAAATTTAGTTATGACTGCTTACTACATAATTTTAGGAAATCCATTTTAATTTTGTTAAAATATAGTAATGATATTGCTGTTGCATAGAAGTATAATTTTATGTTTGGTAGTGCATGCTAACCTTGTACATAGGGATGAATTATCACTGTGTTTGTATTGTACTATGAAATGGTTCAGTTCAAATATTTATATATATGAAGCCACAATCAGAATAGTGACAATATTTTTTAATATGTGACATGTATATAGTGTTCATTTTACAATTTATTATGCTTTTGATTCTAAAGGAGCTCTGGCGGTGCTGTAGGATAAGTATTGGATGGCTAGCCATAAGGTCAGCAGTTCAAACTCACCAGCTGCTCTATGGGAAAAAGATGAGGCTTCATGTAAAGATTTATAGCCTCAGAAACACTATAGAGGGTCACTGTGAGTCAGAAACGGACTCAATGACACCTACTAACAAGAACAATGCTTTTAAGGAACTTTTTTTTCATTGCAAATGGGGTGCTGTAGGATCAGCACTGGACTGCAAACCACAAAGTTGGCAGTTCAAACCAACCAACTGCTCCTTGGCAACCCTATACAGAGTCGCTCTGAGTCAGAACTGACTTGAGAACATTTAACAACAACAGACAGTGTAAAATACTGGAAAATTCAAAAACATAAGAGACTAACTAATGAAGAAGAACCAGAGAAAAGGAACCTAAAAAGCATTTTGGGAAACTAGAAGAAAAATCAGAAATAAGAATGCTGAAATAAAGACTTTAAAAAGTCTTCACAAATATGCATACAATTTGTTCTTCCTTCAATAGCAAACTATTGGATTCTTAGTATTAAACCCACGTATAATTGTCACTGTTGCTGCTCATTGCCATCAAGTCTATTATGACACTTAGTGACTATAGGGTTCCCACTGGTTAGTAGTCCAGTGATTTTTCTACAGAGCCACACCTATTTAAAAATTACAATTTTAATAATGACATAAAATTAAAAATACAATATTAAATTTAAAAAAAGCTACAGAAGCTGTAGTGCAACCTAGAGTTGAGTTCTGGTGTGGTGCTATTGGATAAGCACTCAACTGCAAGGTCAGCGGGAACTGCAAGGTCAGAGGTTCAAACTCACCAGCCCGTCTTTGGAACTCTATACAGGGTCACTATGGGTTGGAACCAACTCAGCAGCACTTACCAACAAAATAAAAAATAGAGTAAGGCAGCAGCATTCATAATGTTTTTTTCCGTCTTCTCTTTATCTGAGTATTTATTCATTTTGACTTGATCTATACCTATTGCCTATTTTGTTTATGAGCCTCAGCTTCTGATTCTTGTGAAATTAAAGTGTTTCATCTTCCAAATGCATCTTTTCCCAAATTTTGAATAGCTTATGTCCTAATACTCTAATTCTCATTTACTACATTGACATCAGTGGGTTCTTATGAAACAAACAGCAAAGACCATGAGAGATGACAGTTAAATTCAAATTGTGGGATGAGGTGCCTCTCTGACTTGAGACGTTACCATCGTCCACTGCATCTTTCAAGTTAGAAGTAGGACAGTACTAACTTAGAAGTCAATGCCACTAACACGCATTTGCGACCAGGATCTTTGACCTAAGCCACCATTTGAAAGTCTTACTGATGCACTCTCGCTGTCTTAATAACCAGTTGTAATTGTCTTTTCTGTTCAGTGGAATCCCTGTAGACACAAAAATCTATTGAGCTGTGAAGCCTAAAGTACCATTTAGTTTCTAAAATAACAGCACTTCACTATTACTGTCAGTATAATGGCAATACTGACCTTTTCTACTATATTTTTGTAGTTGTTTTGTATGAATTTTGTGGCTTTTGTTGGTAGCCATCAAATGGATTCTGACTCACAATAATTCCATGTGTCCCGATTAGAACTGCTCCATAAGGCTTTCAATGTTGTGACCGCTGTGAATCAGATTGCCAGCCATCTTCTATAGTACCTCTCAGTAAATTAGACTTGCCAACCTACTGACTAGTAGTTAAACCCTTAATCATTTGAAAGACCTAATAAGTCAACCTGTCGGAATAAAGGTTGTTCTTAAGTGCCATCAAGTTGGTTCTGACTCATAGTGACCCTGTATAGGGTTTCTGAAGAGCGGCTGGTGAGCTTGAACTGCTGACCTTGCAGTTCAAACCAACCTTGCTGTCTAGTGCCTTTTCCCACAGTGCCACACCAGGACTTCTGAATAAAGGTAGTTAATAAAATAAGTTCTATTCAGCCCATTCTCTCAAACTATAAATAACTAAACAATTTTAAGGTATTATAAATGACTTGGTACATGAGCAGGGAGTATGTTGGTCAGAGGCCAAGGCAAAAAATAGGATTGAATTCAGGCCTGCCTGAAATTTTTGTTAAGGAGATATACCACACAATAGCAGAATGGACATGTTTGTGATATTTTCCAATGAATTGAACATGGTCAGTATCAGGCATGGAGATTTTAATTAAGTGAATCTGTTAGGAGCAAACCAATTTCTTGGTGAGAATTTAATAAGAAGATAAAGATATTTTAATCTCATCTTTTGATTAAAAAGGCAATAATGATCAAACTAGATAATCCATCTTTTTTAGTTAATACAAGGTCTTATTCTCCCAAAGGGAAGATAGTATGATGAACACATGTAGAATGATTTTATTATATATAATTTTAAAACAGCATAATTAAAACATTATTGATTTAACATATAAGTACTGTAAGCACAAATATTTCTATGGGAAAAAATGTTTAATTAACTATCTTTAAATCTAATAATGCATTATGTGGCTTCTATTCAAATAGAGTTGTTGCTATTGTTAAGTGTTGTCGAGTCAGTTCCCACTTACAGTAAACTTGTATGGGGTTTTCAACTAGCAGCTGATGGGTTTGAATGGTCAGTTTTGCTGTTAACAATCCAATGCTTATCCTATAGCCAAATGTAGTTAGTATCAGAATTTTAGATACTTCATTTACAACAATCATTTTGAAGTTGAGAATACATTATAAAATGTATACCCATTGCCAAAGAATGAATTCCAGCTCATAGGAGAGTAGAGCTGCACTATCAGACTTCCAAAACTGTTAGTAGCATGCAAAATATAAGTAATAACTGTGTTTTATAATCACACTTCCTTTTTCAGAAAATCAACCTTCAATGAGTTAGGTGACCTATTAAAATCCCAAATCACAACAATGCATTGAATGTGTCCTACTTACAATCCAACTTACTGCTCAAAAGAAAGACAGAACACGGTTGGACCACAACGTCTTACCTTTTGCGTCCTTAAAAAGCAGCATCCCACACAGCCAAGGAATCCTCAGGGTCATTCTGCTAATATGATTGTTTACAAATTGAACAGGGAAGTTTAACACAGAGTGTTATAGAAAACACTCGTCATTCTTGCCTGGTGTTTGTTGTTATGTTGATTAGGTTTGGTTTTTCTGTTTTTCTTTTTAGTTCCATGATCCTGTGTGTTTTCAGCTAACTTTGGGGCCTACTTATACTCAACAAAGTCCTTTGTAGCATTATTTCATCTATCGGGTGCTTGATCATAATAAGCTGACATTCATTACTGCTTAATCACCATGTAATGCATTCTTTGGAGTCTGGTTGATGAAAACTATTATATTTTCAGCTGTTAACAGAAAAGTTTGTGGCTTGAACAGGTAGGTTAGTAGTTTGAATCTACCACCCATGACTGTAGGAGAAAGGCCTGACTTTCTGTGTCAATGAAATTAAGCCAAGAAAAGCTTATGGGCAGTTCTACTCTATCACATGGGTTTGCCAGGAGTTGTGATCAACTCCCTGGTACCTAATAGCAACAATGCACTATTTTTTAAAAAAATGTTTCTTATGATAAAGAAATGAGACTTACAACCTTTTTTGTCATTTTAATTAAGGAAAGCTGCTTTTGTTACATGCCATGGGGTCAGTTCCAATTCATATCTACCCTGTGCCTATGCAAAACGAAAGGAAACACTATCCAGTCCTGCACATTCCTCACAATTGTTATGCTTGAGCACATTGTTTCTGCCACTATGTCAATCTCTTCCTCTTTTTTGCTGACCCTCCACTTTACCAAGCATGATGCCCTTCTCCAGAAACTGGTCCCTCCTGACAACCTGTCCAAAGAATTAGAGAAGGTGTCTAACAGTCCTGGCTTCTAAGGGGTATTCTGGCTGTACTTCTTCCAATACATATTGTTTTGTTCTTCTGGCTATTAGTACTTTCAATATTCTTCTTCAACACCATAACTCAAATGCATGGATTCTTCTCCAGTCTTCCTTATTCACTGCCCAGTTTTCACATGCATATGAGGCTATTGAAAATACAATGGCTTGAATCAGGTACACCTTAGTCCTAAAATGACATTTCTACTCTTTAACACTTTAAAGAGATCTTTTGCACTTGATTTGCCTAATTTAATCCATGGATTAATTTGTTGACTGCTGCTTCCTTAGGCATTGATTGTGGATCCAAGCAAAATGAAATCTTTGACACTCTTTTCTCCATTTATCATGATGTTATTTATTGGCCCTTCTGTGAGGATTTTTGCTTTCTTAACATTGAGGTGCAGTCCTTACTAAAGGTTGTAGTCTTTGATCTTCATTAGTATTTCAAGTACTCTTTGCTTTCAGCAAGTAAGGTGGTGTTATCTACATAATGAATGTTGTCTTCCAAAAATCCTGATGTCATGGTCTTCTTCATATAATCTACCTTCTCAGCTTATTTGCTTATCAAAAAGATTAAGTATGGTGAAGTGATGTAACCCTGATTCACAACTTTCCTGATTTTAAAACATACAGTATCCACTTGTTCTGTTCGAACAGCTGCATCTTTATGTATGTACAGGTTCCACATCAGCACAATGAAGTGTTCTGGAATATTCCTTTTTAACAATGTTATCCATAGTTTGTTACAATCCACATAGGTGAATGCCTTTGTGTAGTCAATGAAGCATAAGTAATTGTCTTTCTGATATTCTCTGCTTTCAGCCGAGATTCATCAGACATCAGCAATGATATCCCTTGTTCTTTGTCCTCTTTAGAATTTGACTTGAATTTCTGGCAATACCTTGCTTTGTGTGTGTGTGTGTTGTTGTTGTTTTTTTAATGCTTTATTGTGAATTATGTGATAGTTTAGATGGGAAAGACATTAGCTTTACATTGATCTCATCATATATAATTTCCTTGCCATGGTTACAATCCCCTGCATACATTGTCCACCAACCAAAGGGTATACCCTGCAAGCCTGCCCCCAGTTGTCTGCACACAGCCCCTCTTCCTCTTCAGGTCCAAAGTCCCTAGTTGCTCCATCTCCTCATGTCATCGTCTCTGCCTTCATCCCTGGCATCACTGCTTCTCTAGGTAGGGTCCTGTTCTCCGCTCTTTTCCTTGATGGTCCCAGGACCTCTGCTCCTAGACTGCAAAGTTAATCACTCCCCTCCCTTTGCCATAAAACTTCTACCTTTACATTTCCAGTCCTTACAATGACTCCTGATAACAGTTAATCACTACTGTATCACAAGAAACCTATCCACATCTCCTTTCATCAGCCTCTACTATACAGAATGGATACTACTCAGTGGAGATTCTACCTTGCTCCACACGCTCTAGATCTAGGTTCTCTCTTGAAAGTTTGTAAGTCAGTCACTTCTTGCCTCTGTAGCCCCCTCATTCTGGATAGCCAATGTCCAAGTTGTGCATCCCTGTCCTTTCCATGTGCAGAGGAGGTGGCCATGATCCTCGCTGTAAAAATTTCTTCCCTCTTTTGAGCTACTGCTTTCATAGGTGTATGTCAAGTTCATCAAATTGTATCAGATTATTCTTTTTTCCCTCTTCTTTCTTCTTCTGGTTGAGCTCTGATCATCCAGTCGTTGAAGTCAGGTCAAGTGGGTATTATCTGCAAGTGTGGGTGTACTTATGTATGTGCCTTCTCTTATCAGCTGGACGCTTCACTCTCCATTCTAGTCTTCTATGGCTATGTTGCTGGCTCTGGGTCCAAGCATCCCCTGGACTTGCCACACTGCTGGTCAACCAGGTCTCAATCTGGGATCACAGGAGTCTATTGAGCAATGTAGGGCTCAGCTCGCAGCTTCATTGCTGCTTTTCCCTCACTTCTCTTTATTGGTGACGAACGTGGTCACCAATCAGAGCATGTATTCCCATTGAGTCTTGATCTTAGAAGGGGGTTTGCCCTGAAGGGAACCCAACCACTTGCCTCAATGTCTCTTGGCTGAGTCGCTTGTTTGTTCTGTTGGTCTGCCCATATTGTTTTGTATTTTTCCTGTCAGTCTTTCTTTCAGGAAGTATCTTCTGTTCTTCTGGCCGTTCCAGGCTGGTCTGCTTGTCGTTTCGAGTGGAAACTTCCCCTCAGAAGATTCTGGATTCTGGATGGTCTTGTGTAATGCAGAGGCTCTGCAGGAAGCCTTCTTCACTGGGCACGTTGTAGCCCCATTTAAGGTATTAAAATCAGTTATGGGCAGAAGATGGGCTTACAAGCTTTCTATGGTGATATTTCTGGCTGTTCCTTTCTCTTCCCCTCCAGTGTCTATTTTATAGTGGTACGCTAGGGAAACCAAGATTCAAAAGACAGCCAAGCATCTTAACATTATTTTTCCCCTTTCAAACCATGTCTCATTTTCTGTATCCCAGAACCCTGTTGTTCCAAGGTTTTGCATACATCATTATTTGCCTCTGTCCCACTTCAGCTTCACATTCATCCTATCATATTTCATTTCATTGCGATGATTACAATCCTCTCCATGCATCATCAAATAACCAAAAGATACACCCCACAGGCCCACCTCCCTGGCTGTCAGCTTCTCTCCCTGAGACCCGTGTCCCCAGACACTCCATCTGTCCACGCCATCATGTCTGTCTCCATGCATGGCCTCACTGCCTCTCTGGGTAGGATCACACTTTCCGCTCTTCTTGCTTGATGGTCCCAGGGACCTCCGTTCCTGGGCTGCAAAATCAAATCACTCTCCTCCTTTTGCCAAGAAAAAAAAAATCTGCCTCTACATTTCCAACCCTCACAGTTAGTCCTGGTAGCAGGTATTCACTGGTGTACCACAAGAGTCTTATCCCCTTTTCCTTTCTTCAGCCCAATCTCAACAGTTTGGAAATCTTTCAGTGGAGGTTCTTTCTGTCTATCCCTGCCCCTTCTGGAACTAGGCTCCCTCTGGAAAGCTTGCAAGCCAGTCACTTCTTGCCTTTATAGCCCCCCTCACTTCTTGTCTTTATAGACACACACCCCCCCCATTTTGGGTCTGGGTAGTTTCCATTCCCCCTCCCCCGCTAAGGTATTCCAGTGAGGTATATGCTGAAGACGGGCTTACATGTTTTCTGTTGTGATGTTTCTGGCTATTCCCCCACGCCCCCCTCCCAAGTGTCTATTTCACAATGGTAGGCAGTGGAGACCAAGATTGAAAAAACAACCAAGCATCCTAATATTATTCCCCTCTCTTCCCCTTTCAAGCCATGCCTCAATCCCTATATCCTGAAGCCCTGTTATTCTAAGGTTGTGCATGCGTCATCATATACTTCTGCCCACCTAGCCCATGCAAGCCTGCCCAACTGTTCTCCCATCCACCTTATTCTTCTTTTTCTCTTCTCTGTTCTTATGTATTGCCAGCCCCAACCCCAGCTCCCAAGCGCTCCTGTGTCTATTCCCTACCATGTGTTCTTTCTTTCCCTCCCTCCCCACCTCTCATCCCATATATACTAGTGATCAGCATTTATATATATAGGTTGTTTCCCCTC
>NW_006408519.1:12159905-12169015 GCF_000296735.1 Chrysochloris asiatica | reverse complement strand
TCATAAGGTATTTCTATTTCCAACCTTCTGAGGAAGTGCCATATTACTTTCCAGAGTGGTTGAACCATTTTGCAGTCCCACCAACAATGTAGGAGGGTCCCAGTCTTTCCACATCCTCGCCAGCATTTGTTGTCCTCTGCTTCTTTTTATCTTTGCTGTTATTGCTGGTGTGAGGTGATATCTCATTGTTGTTTTGATTTGTATTTCTCTGATGGCTAGTGATCATGAACATTTCTTCATATGTTTGTTGGCTGCTCGGATCTCCTTTTTGGTGAAGTGTCTGTTCATGTCCTGTGCCCTCCCTTGCTTCTAAATCAAGTTGGCTTCTGTCAATGGGGACCCCTGGTGTGGCGATGTTGGTTAATGTGCTAGATTGCAAAATCCACTTGAACCAGGAGGCCTGTGGTTCAAGTTCACCAGCTGCTCCTTGGAAACCCTATAGAGGGTCACTATGGGTCAGAACCTGGCTTGATGGCACTTAACACATCTGTCAATGGCAAATAATGGTGAGAAAAGGAGAAGTAAAGATTTTTATTTCCCCAGCTTTCCTTTCTTTGAGGTCTGCGATATGTCTATGTCTCTTTATCTTAAGATCAAACCTCTCTATAGAAGAATTCTGGTTCAAAGAGGGAAAAATAGGAAATTCTCATGAAATCCAGACTTTCTGGCATCAATAAAATTGAATGAACTTCCAAACTTGTTGCCCTGAGATTATCTTTAAACCTCAAAGCAATGAGATCCACTGACATATTTTTTTAAACCAAAGCTTACTTGGTAATGAATGTTTTCCTTGAACATCACACTCTTTTGAAAAACTGTTTATAAGATATCAAATTGAAAATAGCAAATAGAAAGACAGGAAGTTTAGGGACAGTGAGCTCATATTAATGGGAGAACAATTCAGAAAAAGAGGGCAAGAATGGCTCAACAACTTGAAGAATTTCACAGAGTAGTATATGTTGAAATGTTTGGATTCATGTGCATTTGCTATGTGGACTTGCAACAACAATTGAAAAAAGAACAAAACTCCTTTTAGATGGTTCTTTCCTTCTGTCTCTCTGGGTTTCAGTAGCCATCTCGTTTCTCAGTTCCTTCAAGACTAGATATGATAGCAGTCTTACAAATCTCCTTTGCTATTTCTCTCCTTCATAGTCACACCTTTTTTAAATTGCTCTGTATTAATTTTTGATAGTCCTATTTTCATTCTTTTCTGCTTTTTTTCTGCCATCCTGACAACATTCTATATATATTTGCATTGTATGTCTTAAAACAGTATAATGTATTTAATAGCTACATAAATATTTATTTCCCCTACAAATTATAAGACCTTTGTGAAAAAACACCTTAAGCATGCTTATCTTTTCTGTAACATCTAAACACTTTTCACATAGTAATCACAACAAATATCTTCAACTGAGAAAAATATATTTTGAAATGTTCATTCTTTTAAAGATAAAGAATAAAGATTCAAAATCTTACCTAAGAGGCTATCATTTATCAACTTACAGGCTTTGCATATGTAATTTATTTCCTTTCTTAAATCACCATTAGACATTGATGGAATTATGTAAGCTGTTGGTGAATAGAGAAAACCTTTCATAAAAGGTCATGGCCATGATTAGAGAATCATTGCTCCAAAGGGCACAGAATGAAATTTCATGTTATGTCCTATAGAAGATTAAGATTAATCATTAATATAAATGATTTTCTATATTGCCAGAAGTGTTTTCTATTTTCCTGTTGATACTTCATGAACTTTATTGAAATGTATGCTGTTGTGAAAGAAAACATCAGAACGGTTCTGTGTTGATATGAGTCAACTTCAATTTGTAACGTTCTTCCAATATTTATCTGATAGGATATATAAGAATAATATATGGTATCTCTAAATGAGTATAGCAACTAATTAGTACTATGGATCTATAATGACTGATTCTTCTTTATATAAAAGGGTCTTTGGTCTGCAGTTCAAACCTATCAGGTGCTCCTTGGAAACCCTATACAGGGTCGCTATGAGTCAGAACCAACTCAATGGCACTTAACAACAACAGCAGCAACAATGTTTATGCGGAAATAAAATGAGAAATAAACCATCTACGGTATACCATAAAGAAAGTCACAATTTTTAAGGCCGCTTATGGAAGAGATGGGACTAAAAATGGAGGAATAAATAAAGTTGTAGGAATGCTTTCCAATGTAGGAAATACAACATGCAAAATCACAAATTTAAAAAAGTATAAAGAATATTTAAAGAACAGAAATAAAACACAACTGAGATTGAATATGTTGACCAGTACTTGGTGAATATCATTATGTAATTTGGAATTTATTTTGAAGGGGAATAATAATAATATTTGATTTGAGGGCTAAAAGTTATATTGTAGTAGAAAAACTTTCTTTTTCACAAGTGACACTTGTAATTGGTTAGGTGTTGGGCTGCTAACTACAAGGTTAGTGAGTCAAACCCACCAGCCATCCCTCAGAAGAAAGATGAGGCTGTATGCTTTCATAAAGATTTACAGTTTTTAAACCCTATATAGGGAGGGTCCCTATGAGTTGGAATCTACTCAATGACAGTGGATTTGGTTTTGTTTTTGGATATTCACCCACCTAGTGCTGGTGTGGCACTCTGGGGTTAATACACTGGACTGCAAGGTCTGTTTGAACTATAAGATTGGCAGTTCAAACTCACCAGCCTCTCCTTGGAAACCCTATATAGGGTCACAACCAACTTGACAGCACTTAACAACCACAACTGAGGATGTACATGGTCAAATTACATCATATCTCTTCTCAATTCCTTCAACTAACATTAATTAACATACACATATATTGCCTTTGTATGGGAAAATGTGGATAATCACTACAGAACACTTAGAAAATTACCAGGAACACTATGAACACTCAGTGGTTATTAACAGTTATTACCACTGCTGTTGCATTTGTTAATGGTTTAAGAAAAAACAAACAAACACAAAACTCTAGAATCAAATAGAGCAGTTAAATGACCACTTATTCAGTATCTCAAGTAATAAGATAATAGAATAATAAGGTTATATTACTTTCATTCACTAAGTCTGTTGCAATTTTTATGGGAGCACTAGGAAACTACAAGAGATTTTGGTACCTGAAATGTGGATGTTCTAGTAACAAATAACTCAAAATATAGAAGTTACTAGAAGAATTTTGAGAAGCATGATAGGAAAAACCTATGGTATCTTGAAAAAAATATTAATAGAAATAATGAATGTTAACAACTCGTCTACTGAGGGACAGAAAGAAATGAGAATATGGAAGAGAAAACCTCTGTTGTCTTACAGACTGCTTACTCATCATCTGTTGGTAGAAATAAAGATGTTAAAGGTACTGCTGGTGATGACTGAAAGAAGACAGAGAGAAATATGGAATTGGAAGCCGAAGAACAGGGGGTATTGTTGTGTAACGGCAGAAAACATAGCTGAATTGTGTCCTGTGTTGTTGGTGTTAGGTTATACGTAGACAATACTTTGCTACTGCCTTGGCAGGATCAAAAGATCGAAGTATTTAGTCATACAGAGGGTTTTTTGAGTTGATCTTAAACCTGAAGAGAAAATGAAGCCCTGTTTATACTTTTATTTTAGCGCAGTAAGATCAAGAGTCCCGGTGTGGCACTGTGGGTTCATAAGCTGGACTGCAAAGTCAGTTTGAACAGCAAGGTCGGCAGCTGAAGCTCACCAGCATCTCCTTGTAAACCCTATACAGGGTAGCTATGAGTTGGAACTGACTCAGCAGCACTTAACAACAACAACAATGAGACAAATTTCAGCCTACGAACTCTAAAATGGAGGATACTAAATTTGTGTTGCTTTTAAGCCTCTAAATTTGTAATCATCTGTTACAGAAACAAACAGCAACTGATAGCATGATGGAAATTGAAAGAAAGAAAATATGATGAAAATTCAGTCTACTTTGTGCCTAATTCGATGCTGAAGATTGGTACCAATATGAAAAGTAACAATGACACCATCACTCAAGACAGAAGAGTTGAAAGATTATGCAGAGAATTGTTAATCAAAATATGTCATTATTATAAAAAAGCCCCTCATGATTCATATTATACATTGGCAATCTACTTGGTTCTGTATCTCAGTTATCAATGCATTGATTAATTCTGGTGTGATCATGCTTATGCTAACATCTCATCTTTATAAAATATCACTGAGACTGTGTTTATTTCCATTATGATAGAAGAATTCTCTTCTCTGTTGAAAATGAGGCCTATAACAGCAGGTACATTGACCTCTCACTCTACAAGGCAAAACTGAATAAAATAAACCTTGAAGAGAAGAAAAGTTAGAATTTACATTACTTTCCAAGTGACTTGTACCTATCATCACAGAACAGAGCTTTAGAAAGGATGGTAAAAATGTCTCCCTATGTCTGACCCATAATTCTATAGTACAGTTTCTGTTCTGCCACATGAAAAGAATTCCTTGTCTATTTCAGGACTTATCTTTCCTACACTTACAAAGAAATATAATCTAAAAGATATTTTTTTAATTGGAGTAACATAATAATATAATATAATCTACTTCACTATGAAAGTGAGTTGCATAATAATTAAGAAAAATGGAAATCAGATAGTTGCTAAGTAGAAACCATGGTGTTTCAACTATTGTCCATCCTAGTAGTATGTCCATCCTACCTCCTTGCTAGTCCTACCAAACTCCTTATCCAATATGTTTTTTTTATGGATGTAATCAGCCAGAAATTCCAAGTAGATTTTACGTAATCATTTACTATTCATGAGGCATGGTACAATTTTAACCTGAAAATAATCTCTTATTCATTCCAATAAGGTAAAGAACAAAGTCTTTGACTTTGGACACATACACACACATCAGCTTCAAATGGTTCTTGAAAGTACATTAGTCAGAGCACTGCTAATCCTTAAGAAATTTACAATCCATTTGCTCTTTGTTGCTTCTGGACAATAACTGCTTAATTTAGTAATCCTATTTATTTTCTCATTCAGCATCAAGAATGTCTCTGGTGATTGATTAAATGCCAAGGCAAAGACATCTTAACCAATTGTGAATATAGTTAATAGAGTTTAATAGACTCAATAATATAGATGAGTAGTTTTAGATTGTAGGGCAAATCCATAAAGGCAGTGTTGGATTTGGGGTGGGGGGGGGGGGGGCCGGGGAGGAGGGGATCATGTCTACTAACTTCAGACTGTACTGAAAAGGAAGTTCAGCTTTGTTGTTGGACAAGTTATTGAAACTGATTAGGTCTTAATTTTCTTATTTATAAAATTGAAATAATAATACAAGAAGTCCTGATGTGGAGCTGTAGGATAAGCACTATACCACAAGGTTGTTTGAACTGTAAGGTCAGCAGTTCAAAGTCACCAGTCACTCCTTGGAAATTCTATACAGGGTCGCCATGAACTGGAAGCAACTCAATGTTACTTAACAACAACACTTTATGGGAATATTATGAGGATGTTATATTACACACATGTTTGAACAGTACATAAGTGTCCAGCAATAATATTTGTTAACTAAAATAGCAATAAGTTACTTTAGCTATGATTATACAACTTTCATTATCTTTGATTTTTAATTTCATAGGTACAATAGATCTGAAATGAAGAAGTGTTCCTTTTAATTCTCTTGACTTCTTATCTGGTGCCATTAGTTCGAAGTATAGACTTATCCATGACATTTTTTACATGAGTAAGAAACTACTTCCTTCCTTCAACCTGGAAGATGTTGTCTTTCTTTCATTAAATATTCAGCATCATCCAGCTAACACATATTAACTCATAAAATGTATTATCAAATAAATTTTAAAGGTATGACAAGGTTTAGTAAAGCTGAAATTTTTTGTTAACTCATTAGCATCAAGCATTGTGTCTTAATCAGATCTGGCATAATAACCAACATCTTGGTTGACAACAACAAAAAACAACATTGACACTCTCAAGGATTTCATTTTACTTGGATTAAAGTCAACTCCCATGGAAGTTGTTGTTGTTGCTAAGTGCCATTGAGTCATTTCTGACTCACAGCAACCCTGTATAGGGTTTCCAAGGAGCAGCTAGTGGGTTTGACTGCTGACTTTGAGGTTCACAGTCCAGTGCTGAATCTACAGCACCACACCATCAAAGTAGTAATCATGGAATCAGTGTATTTCATTGAGAAAATCACCTACAAATGACCTCTTTAAACTGTTAAAAAGCAAAGACATCACTTTAAAGTGCTCCTGACTCATAACATGGTATTTTTGATCATCTCATCTATCTGTCCTGGTGTGGCGCTGTGGGTTAGTGCACCAGACTGAAGAGTTCTTTGAACTGGAAGATTGGCAGTTCAATCTCACCATCTGCTCCTCAGAAACCCTATACAGGGTCTCTATGGGTCGGAACCGACTCGAAGGCACTTCACAACAACAACAACATCTGCATGTGAAAGCTCTACAATAAATGAGGAAGACTGTAGAAGAATTAGTACACTTGAATGATGGTGTTGACCCAGAATATTAAATATATCATGGACTTCCAGAAGAATGAAAAAATCTATGTTGAAAGAAATACAGCCAGAATGTTCCATAGAAGTGAGGATGGCAAAACTTTGTGTCATGTACTTTGGACGTTATCAGGAGGGACCTACCCCTGAAAATGTACATCATGCTTGGTAAAGGGTCAGCAGTATCAAGAAAACCCTACAACAAAATGAGTTACCCAGTGGCTGCAACAATGGGCACAAACATAGCAATGATTGTGAAGGATGGCATTGAACTGGCAGTGTTTCACTCTATTGTAGATAGGGTAGCTATGAGTCAGAACTGACTCAAGAGGAGCTAGCAACAACATATGTCTTAATGCTTTACAAGTAATAGCCCCCTCCTTCCTTTTAGGAATAAATCCTTTATTTACAGTGATAGTTCATGAATAATGGCAGTTTTCAAGGACAAACTGATATAAAATAATTTGGTCTAATTTTCTTTTGTAACAAATAGCTACTATATGTGATCATGGTTTCATTCTCATGTACTTATTGTTAGAGGCATAGTGTAAAAAATAAAGAAACCTATGAGCACAGTATTTTAAGTTCTTGTTTTTATCTACCCCTGTCTTTCAGTAACAGGGAGCTGACTGTCTTAATTCTTATTTCTTTGTCTGTAACAGAAATTGGTCCAATGCTAAGCAAACTTTTATTCTGAAAGGTTTTTGCCACTATCTCTTTTACTGACTGCTTCTAAAGTCCCACAGTGTACACTACTTGAATGTTGTGAAGCCACGTTTAAATTTTAACTAGGTTATGAACAATGCTGAATGCACATATTCCTCCTACTTTTAATGAAGAAAATTCATTTCAACAGCATGTGTTGTTAAGTGCTGTGGAGTCAACTCCGACTTATACGAACCCTATATAGGGTTTCCAAGGACAGGCTGATAGATTTGAACTGCCAATCTTTCAGTTCAAATTGATCTTGTGGTCCAGTGCATTATCCTACAGTGCCACACCAGGACTCCATCAGTATATGTTGTTGGTGTTGTTAGGTGCCATCGAGTTGGTACTGACTCATAGCGACACTATGCACAGCAGAATGAAACACTGCCGGATCCTGGGCCAACCTCACCACTCGATCCTGCCACCTGGCCAATCCATCTTGTTTGGGGTCTTTCTCTTTTTCTCTGACTCTCCACCTTACCAAACATGATATCCTCCTCCAGCGATTGGCCCGTCCTGACAATATGTCCAAAATACGAGAGACAAAGTTTGGCCATCTTGGTCTCCAAGGAGCACTCACTTATAAACTTTATTCTTAAAATATTTTTCTGCTGTACTTTTATGTATCTAATGTTTCCCATCTTATATGTATTACATTTCATTTTTTATTCACTTATAATGTAGGAAAGATAGATAAATACATTGGGAATTAATTATTTTATGCATATGAACATGAATATTCATTTTCCAGTGTGAGAATAAAATTACTAGAAGCATGCGATTTAGATTTCTGTATTCTACTTTGGGAGTGCTAAGCGTCCTGGTGTGGCGCTGTGGGCTAACACGCTGGACTGCAAAGTCAATTTGAACCACAGGGTTGGCGATTCAAGCTCACCAGCTGCTCCTTGGAAACTATACAAGGTCCCTATGGAATGGAACTGAGTCAATGGCACTTGATTCAAATGCTCTATTAATGAATAACTAAATATATTTTTTTAAATGAGAAGTGATAAAAACTGTTGTTGACTGTTGCCATAGAGTCAGTTCCAACTCAAAGCGACCCTATATAGGGTTTCCAACGAGTGGTTGGTGGGTTTGAACCACAGACTGTGCTGTTAACAGTTCAGTGCTTATCATATAGTTCCACACCAAGACGCTGGTGGTGGTGGTGGTCGTCGTGGTGGTGGTAGTGTGCCGTGGAGTCGATTCTGACTCAGAGCGACTCTGTATGGGGTTTCCGACGCTGTAAATCTTCAAGGGAGCAGAAAGCCTCATCTTTCTCCAGTTAAACCGCTGGTAGTTTCAAACTGCCAACCGGGAGGCCAGCAGCCCAACACGTAACCACTACACTACCAAAGCTCCTTTACCAGGACTCTCGCATACCTTTTAGGATAAATTGTACTGATTTTAGACTCACACAGGCTTTATCAAATTAGATGAATTTTGATTTTTTTTAATTTTTTTTTTTACTTACCCTATACTTTTCTTTCTGATTGTGTTCACTCCACCTCATCCACTTAAAATATCTGTAAATTTCTGCATATTCTCTATTCCTCTGCATACATATGTATTTGTTAGGATATGTTGTGGTATTAGTTTGAATATACTAATATTAATATAGCCAGTAGAGATTGTTAGCTACAGAAGAGTAAAGAAGATGACCACGAATTCAATGAAACATTAATATTAGCTAGTAGGTAAATGAATGGAAGGGGTGAGAAAAAAGTTTTACCATCTTGCTTCTAAGAAGCATGTTGGCTGTATTTCTTCCAAGACAGATTGGTTTGTTCTTCTGGCAGTCCATGGTACTTTCAATATTCTTCACCAACATCATAATTCAAATGCATCAATTCTTCTCCAGTCTTCCTTATTCATTGTCCAGTTTTCACA
>NW_006408519.1:12157171-12159700 GCF_000296735.1 Chrysochloris asiatica | reverse complement strand
GATTTTTGTCTTCTTGATATTGGAGCATAATCCATATTGAAGAGTCCTGGTGTGGTGCTGTAGGATAAGCGCTGCACTGCTAATTGCAAGGTCAGCAGTTCAAACCTACCAGCAGTTGTTTGAAAACCCTATACAGGATGGTTATAAGCAGAACCCACTCATTCATACTTAATAATCTATATTAAAGGTTGCAGTCTTAATTTTCATCATTAAGTGCTTCAAATCCTCTTGCTTTCAGCAGCAAAGTTGTATCATGTTCATATTGCAGATTGTTAATGAGTCTTCTTCCAGTCCTGATGCTGCATTCTTTTTTATATAGCAAGGTTCTCCAATTATTTGCTAGATATACAGATTGAATATGTACAATGAAATAATGCAATCCTAACACACACCTATTCTGATTTTAAAGCACATAGTATCCCCTTGTTTTGTTTTAACAACTGCTTCTTGGTCTAAGTCTATTACAGATTCCTCGTGAGCATAATTAAGTGTTCTGGAATGTTTATTCTTCATAATGTTGTTCACAATTTGTTATGATCCATACAACTGAATGTCTGTACAAAATAATTAAAACAAAGGTAAACATTTTTCTGGTGTTCCGTGCTTTCAGCTAAGATATATGTGATATCAGCTATGCCATATACTCTTCAGAATCTGGCTTAAATTTCTGGTAGTTCCCTGTCCCTATCCTGCTTCAATTCTTTTTGAATTATCTTCAGCAAAATTTTACTTGTATGTGATATCACTTGATAATAATTTTCCCTATCCTATTAGATCATCTTTCTTTAGCATATGCAATAATATGGATCTCTTCTAGATGGTGGACCAGTTAATTCTCTTCCACATTTCTTGGCATTTAAATGTGTTTCAACATGGCATACAAAGTTGAAATATATGTGTGTGTGTGTGTATGTGTGTGTGTATATACATAGAGAGAGAATGTGTGTCCTGGTGTAACACTCTAGGATAAGCAATAGACAGCTAACCAAAAGGTTGATGGTTCAAACCCACCAGCTGCTCCTCAAAACTGACTCAATGGCACTTAACATATGTATATTTTGTTGTTGTGAAGTTCTGTGGAGTCTGTTTCAAGTTATAGTGACCCTGTATAGGGTTTCTGAGGTTTTAAATATTTTGAGGGAGCAGAAAACCTTATCTTTATCCTGTGGAGCAGCTGGTAGGATCAAATTGCTGATCTTTTGGTTCACAGTCCAGTGCTTACCCAATGGAACCCCTGTTCTTCCCTACATACATGTGTGTGTATATATATATGTATGTATGTATCTATATGTGTGTGTGTGTGTGTGTGTATTATTGGTTGGTAAAAATGGTTTGTACTAGAGACACAGGATGAATGGGTATGGGAGGAAGAGTGTGAGTTTACTCACAAATATATGAATTTGAAAGAAGATATTTGAACATGGGTATTTACCTTTACTGCAAGCACAACTATGAATGTGATAAAGCACACAGTGGACAAAATGATTAAAACATCTTAGATATTATTAATCATCTTAATGCAATAAGTTCCTGAGTCTGTGGGTTCAGTATCACAGTCTCAGGGATCACCATGGTTAACTGGCATAACGTAGTCCACAGAGACAATGTTCTGCATCTTATTTTATTGATTAATGTCTAGAGTTTTAAAATCTTATGAGAGGCCATCTAAGGTACAGCTATTGGTCTGTCAAAGTGCAGAAGAAAGAAGGGTTACAAGAAATGAACATGCTTGGAATCAATTAATCCAATAGAGTAATAGAACAGTCAACATCAATCTCTAAGACTCTGGGATCAGAAAAATTAGTTTGTACCCAGCCACCACTACCAACTGGTATGTAAGGAATCACATTAGACAATCCCAGACACAGTGGGAGAAAGGTGAAACAAAACTCAAAATTCTTTTTAATTTTTTTTTTTTTTTAAAGACAGAGCTTATTGGTCAGAAAGAGACTGGAGGAACCTGAGATTATGACCCTCAACCACCTTCAAGTCTAGAAAGGTACTTACCTTTCTGACCCAATTATCAGTCAAGCAGTTGTTGTTGTCAGGTGCCATCAAGTCAGAACTGACTCATAGCGACCCCGTGCACAACAGAATTAAACAATGTCTGATCCTGGGCCAATCTCACTACCGCTGCCACACTTGATGCACTTCTTCTGACACAGATCTGTTGGTTCTTTTGGCAGCCAATGGCACTTTCAATATTCTCCTCCAACACAATAACTCAAGAGCATCAATTCTTCTACAATCGTCCTTATTCATTGTCAAGCAACTTTCTATTCAGTTCTTCTACTTCATTTCTTACAATAACTATAACTTCTCCATGTTCAAGATCAAGTTTCAGAGTTTTTTCTGACATCCATTTTGATCTTTCCTTCCTTTCATTCTTTTTAATTACTTTTTGTTTTCTTCATGTATGATGTTCTTAAAGTCATCCCACAATTCTTCTGATCTTAAATTATTAGTATTTAAAGCATCACATTTCTATTATTTCACCATACTTATTCAACCTGTATGCTGAGCAAATAA
>NW_006408519.1:12142135-12156286 GCF_000296735.1 Chrysochloris asiatica | reverse complement strand
AGATGGTCTCTAAATTCAGGAGAGATATACTCATGATCATATTTTGGTATTCGTGGACTTAATTTTCTTAAATTTCAGCCCAGTGTTGCATATGAACAAATGGTCTGTTTCACAGTCAGCTCCTAGACTTGTTTTGGCTGATGATAAAGAGTTGCTTCCTTGTCAGTTTTCACAGATGTAGTGAATTTTATTCCTGTGTTTTCCATCTGGAAGGTCCACATGTAGTTGCCATTTATGTTGTTAAACAAAGGTATTTGCAATGAGGAATGTGTTGGTCTTGTAAAATTCTCTCAAGCATCATTTCTGTCAGTAAAGCCATATTTTTCAACTTCTAATCCTTCCTTTTTGTTTACAACTTTCTAATTCCAATCACCAGTAATTATTAATGCAATTTATGTTCATGTTTGATCAATTTCAGACTAAGCTGGTAGAACTCTTCAATTTCTTCATCATTGGGTTTACTGGTTGGTATATAACTTTGAATAATAGTCATATTACTTGGTATTCTTCCTAGGTGTTTAGACATTACCCTATCACAGACAGCATTGTACTTCAAGATAGATTTTGAAATGATGTTTTTGGTGATGAATTTAACACCATTCCTCTTCAAGTTATCATTTCAGGTATAGTAAACCATATGATTGTGCAATTTAAAATGACTAATACCAGTCCATTTCAGTTCACTGATGCCTAGGATATCAATATTTATGTGTTACATTTTATTTTTGACAACTTCAGATTATCAATGGATATTTATAGCTGTTTATTCCCTTTTGAGTTTTTGGCCATCAGCAAATGAAGGTCCCAAGCTTTTCTCCATCCATGTCATTGAGGAGGCAGCTCTTCCCAGTTGTAGTCTGAGTTCCTTCCAACCTGAAGGGCTCATTTTTGGCACTATATCCAACAATTTCCAATGTTATTCATAAGGTTTTCAGTGGATAACGATTCAGAAGTAATCTGCCTCTCCTTCTTCCTATGTCTGTCTTAATCTGGAAGCTCTGTTGAAACCTGATCACTATGGGTGATCCTGCTGGTGTTTAAAATACCAGTGGCATAACTTCTACCATCACAGCAAAACACAAGCCACCATAATATGAGCAACTGACAGACTTGTGGCAGATAGTGTCACTTTTAATTGTAATAGAATATAGCAGTGGGTTTGGTTTGGGGGTAAATATACACATACACATGTGACTTCTGGTGCGGCCCTGTGGATCAGCACTGGACTGCGAACCAGATGGCCAGCAGTTCAAACTCACCAGCTATTCCTTGGAAACTCTATATAGGGTTTCTTTAAGTCAGAACTGATTCAATGGCACTTAAAAACAACAATAATGCTAGGGAGTCCTGGTGTGGTGCTGTGGGTAATGCACCAGACTGCAAAACCATTTGAACTACAAGGTTGGCAGTTCAAGCTCACCAGCTGCTCCTCAGAAACCCTATACTGGGTCGCTATGGGTCGGAATTGACTCCACAGCACTTAACAACAACACACAAACTAGATTTCAAGGTAATATTGAATCATGTAGAAAAAAATGGGATAAGAAAGCAAAATATTAATGTAAACATATAGATGACAATTTAATTGTTGGACATGAAAATAAATGGAATTGTTAGATATGATGAAGCAGAGTTAGTTGTGTCAAAAATAATTGAAATTAATGTTATGAGCCTTTTGAGCAGGACTTATTCAAAATTTGGAAATAATCAGTAAGGAAACACAATATCAAGCTGCAAGCAAACAAAACTTAAAAGTAAATCAGGTAACGAGATAAATGCTGATATGCATATCCAAACGAAAGGAGTCCTGGTGGTTTAATGGTGAGTGCTCAGCTGTTAATTGAAAAATTGATAGTTCGAATTCACCAGTCACTCTATTCTGATTGAAAAAAAGACCTTATGTTCCTATAAAGATCATAGCCTAGGAAACCCTATGAACAAGTATACTCTGTGATATAAATTACTGTGAGCCAGAATCAACTAGACAGGGTACAACCACCTATACAAACATATCCAATGTTGATGGCTGTTATTGTTAAGTGTTGTGGAGTTGGTTCTACTTACAGTGGCCTGGTATAGTGTTTCCAAGGAGCAGCTTGTGGGTTTGAACTGCCAAACTTGCCATTAGCAGTGCAGTGCTTATCGTATAGCACCATACTAGGTGATGTGTTATAAGATTTGCTATCACTTTCTCAGATAATACTAGTAATTATGGCCTTAGAACAGCAAAGTATTGCTTTCATTTTCAGGTATCTCAAGGCATTGTAGAGTCCCTTGCAACTGGATCTATCAATACTTGTGAGATGGTAGAAAACAATCTCATTTATCAATCTCTATTTCCTTACAATTATGTTTACAAAGTGTTTTATAGATTGAAACTAAGCAAATGTAATTATTATAGAAAAGTGCCTAGATGTAGAATCTAAAGTTTAACAAGTATTTTGAATGAAGAAATTCATGCTATAAAGCATGAAAATAATGTTACTCAGAAATACTAATCAAAAAAATCAAAATGCCATTACCTTTGCAAGTTATTTAGTCTAGATGAAATTTAGTTTTAGATAGGGTTAGAGATAAAATTAATAATTTTAGATTTGGTAAATAATCTTTAAGGAATGGTTAATTATGCCTAGGGCAAAAAACTTTGAAAAGTCTATATAAGATGAAATAGATAATATTTATCTGACTCAAATAAAGACTCAGAGAAGACACTTCAATAATGTCACATGCTTAACACCCAGGCTGTCCTTCATATGTGTACTGGATGTTAAGAATGTCTCATATATTCTACAATATGCCAAATAACTTTACTTTTTACTCAAATTATTTTAAAGTACATTATACTCCCGTAAAGATTTACACCCTCGGAAACCCTATACAGGGTCGCTATGGGTCGGAACCGACTCGATGGCACAAAAAAAAAAAAAAAAAAAACATTATTAAAATAGCAAACCATTCATTTGATTTCTGAACATTATAGTCAGAGGATGAGGTAAGGTTTTCAAGTATCCTTTACATGGGAATTGTATCTTCCATGAGTTGTTATTAATGGCATGCCAAATTGTTTTACATGCTAGATCCATAATTCAAAGGGAAAAGACATTTAGTTCCTCGTCAGAGAAATTTGATATGCTCTTCCAGGTTTGGTGACAACCATAATTAATGCCTTCATACATTTAAGCATTACCATTTGAGGTGGACAAAATACATCTACTGAAGGGGGGGAGACACTACTTTTTTCATTACATCATTTCACACAGACAGATACTTACTGAAGTTGAAGATAGATTACCTTAGAAAGCATGTGTTCTGGAATTTTTCTTTTCAAGATAGTCCATAATCTCCTTGTTGCAAAATCCAATGGAGCTTTTTTAGTTTGTGGGTATGTACATGTTCTTTGTGTTTGCCTTACCATCGAATGGAGCAGCCTTCTATAAGTTTAGTTAAAGCAGTGATTATCCAAAGGTGTCTTTCAACTTTGGGGGGTCTCCCAGATCCATTATGATCATACGCAAAATAAAAATTAATTTTAGCATAATATAAAGACATTGTCTTTTTTACCATGTTGTCATTTGCAATGACTGTGCAGAATCAAGACTGACAAAAGTTGTAGCTATCATATAGCAATCATATAGGGTCACGAACTATTTTTGTGTGTGCTGTAGAATCTTTTCAACACACAGCTACATTACAGGATAAAGTAGAACAGCCCATTAAGTTTCGTGGGCTGAAATCTTTAGAGGAGCAGATTGCCTGGTATTTTCCCCATGGATCAGCTAGTGCATTCTAACTACCAACCTTCCTGTTAGGAGTCAATGACTTTAACCTCTGTATTACCAGGGATCCTAACAACATATCCTGGTGGTGGTTATGTGCTGTGGAGTTGGTTCCGAGTCATAGTGACCCTGTACAAGGTATCCGAGGCTGTAAATCTTTACGGGAGCAGAAAGCCTCATCTTTCTCCCGTGGATTGGCTGGTAATTTCAAACTGCTGACCTTAAGGTTCACAGCCTGATTCGTACCCACTATGCTACCAGAGCTCCATAACAACATATACTAGTAACTACTGTATTTGTTACTACAACAAACTCTGAATTAATTTTTTAAAATCTATTTTTGCTTAATAATATCCTTGATGAAATAATAAAAAATTATTAGTTTTCTTAAATTTTAGCCCTTGAATACATATTTTTTCATGTTCTATATGATAGAATATAAGCCATACAATAAATAATTCAGTTGGATACTAAAGAAAAGTGCTTGTGAAGTTGAGTTGTAACTAAACAGCTGCTTTGTGAAATATAATTTTAACTTTAAAAAAATGACTGATAAACCATGGTTATTCTAACTTAGGTACTTGGCAGACATTTTCTTGAAAATAACTGAAATATGTGTTGACAATGATAAAATTTGAGCTTCAAGAGAAAATTAGTATATTGGAAAACTTGTATCTGCCTCTGTGAGCTTGACAGGTTTCCAATACTTAAAGGTTTTTCTGATGAGAAAAATGGTGATATTGATGAATATGATTTTTATATCATATAATTAAATGTCAACATTTGAAAGATCTGCATAACTCTGTGAACAAATATTTTCCAAGTGGCCAATAAAAGACATTACAAAATCAGGCATAAGTTAAAGTTACATTCAAAAGTCAAAATATATCAAGGAATTTTGATGTAATAGGGTACAAAATGTTCATTTGTATGGTTTTGGATTTCATATTGTAACTAACCTCTAAGAAACTACTAGTAGTTCAATTCTGGTTTATTAACAAATAAAAGTATTCATGATTATATGAAATGTTAATGAAAATCCTCCTTTTTCCAACTACATATCTATGTTAAGCCAGATTTTCTTAAAAACCTCAACCCAATCAACATATTGCAGCAGATTAAATGCTAACTAACACCGATCTATTAGATTTGCATAAAGCAGTACGATTTTTTTCTCACTAAATTTTCTTTGAAAATACACATTTTTCATAAAAATATTCTATTTTTGTTAACACATAGGATAAGCACTGGACTGCTAAGCATAAGCTGGTGGTTCAGACCCAACAGCTGTTACTCAGAAATCCTATACAGGGTCATTATGATTCATATCCAACTTGACAGCACTTAACACAAATTTATAATTTCTGTAACATATATGCTATATATTATTGTTTTATATATATATGGTTATATTTATAAATGCAATAAATTGGTATATATTATAATGTTATATTAATATGTTCTTGTTAAATGACAAGTGAGTTCAGATTCATACCAACTCTGTATAGGGTTTCTAAGGTTTAAATCTTTGCAGAAGCAGAAAGCCTCATCTTTCTCCTGCTAAGTAGCAAGTAGGCTCAAAATGCTGACCTTGTGGTTTACTGTCCAGTGTTTATCCTTTAGAGACACCACATTCCTATATTAATAATTAAAAATATATTTCTTAGTTCCAATATGTTAATATTATTGCTGTTATTAGGCATAATTGAGCCAATTCTGACTTTTAGCAACAAGAGAATAGAATACTACCCAGTCCTATACCAGTCTCACAATTGTTATGCTTGAGAACATTGCGGCTGACATGGTGACAATCCATGTCATTTGGAGTCTTCGTCTTTTTCACTGACCCTCTACTTTACTAAGCATGATGTCCTTCTCCAGGGACTGGTCACTGCTGATAACATATCTGAAATATGTTGATTTAGAAGTTAAGACATAAATATATATATTTTTATTCTTCTCAATTTTATTTCTAATATAAAATATCAATAGATATAACCTACATGGAGTATGGTGGCTCTGTCAGATAAACACTGGATAGCAAATCACAAGATCGTCGGTTTGAGCTCACCAGCTACATCTCTCTGCTTTCACAAAGACTTATAGCCTCTGAAACCCTACATAGGGTCGGTCACTATGAGTCAGAACCAAGTTGAAAGCAATTAACAACAACAACCACAAAGTAGCCTAAGTAAAAAACTTTTAAGTTCTCAATAAATTTCAAAATGGAATGGAATCTTAAAACCAAAAGAGATGAAGCACTACTGAATCAAAGAATGGTGTAGTCTAAAAAATGGAATCTTTAATTACCTCTTGAATATGATATCACTCTTTCATGGATTTTTTTTTTTTTAATCTGGTAGCCCATTATGGGTCTACACTTCAGGCGTGTCTCTTTATTTGCCTTCTCTTCAATGTTATACACTTTCAGGGTTCTTTCATTGACTCAATTTGTCTCAATCTATATTCCCCTGAATCTTTTTCATCAGGTTTGACTCTACTGATTACTCCTAGTCTGTATTACTGTATCAGTAGTCTAAAATTCTTATTCAGTATCTAAATATCTACTTGATATTATCCCTTGTATGTCTCACAGACACCCTAAACTCCAAAAACCTAGAAATAATTCCATCCTAATACAAAGCCCCTAACTCTACAGCACCACTTTCTATGAATGACATTATATTCATGTAGTCATTTAAGAAATAGATGATCTAGGAAGCTCATCCTTGTTGTTGTTGTTGTTGTTAAGTGCCGTCGAGTCGGTTCCGACCCATAGCGACCCTGTACAGGGTTTCCAAGGGTGTAAATCCTTACGGGAGTAGAAAGCCTCATCTTTCTCCCGCGGAGCAGCTGGTAGTTTCGAACCGCTGACCTTAAGGTTCGCAGCCCGATTCGTAACCACTACGCTACCAGAGCTCCTTCCTAGTCTTCCCTTAATTCTCATACTCATTCGCTAGGCCTAGACATCCTCGCACCCACGTATCTCTTAGTAGTGTTTTTCTATCCTCCTCTAGCACAACCTTTGTTAAGATATTTATCATTTCTTATCTAAATTACTATAATAACCTCTTAATTTTACTGCCTCCAGCAATAGTTATCTTAAAATCCACTCTACAATGCAACCAGAGGGACCTTTCTGTTTTTTCCCTGATGAAAATATTTCCTACTAGACTTCAGAGTAAAATTAAAGGACTTTGAATATCAGACCTTCATGATCTGTCCCATATCAAACTCAATAGCTTCATCTCTCACCACTTTCCAAAGTAAAAGGCTAGAATTTCAATTGCTTTATCTCACACAATTCACTCCACATTTCATCTCAAGGCAACATCAAAGAATGTTCACATTGAAAGGATATTAGAAATGAAGTAACCATACGATTTATCATCCAAACCAGGACATTTTTGAGAGTGAAAGGGGGTCTATTAATAACGACACTGGAATAACAGAGTAAACCAGAACTGTTGCAGGCAAAGTAGCCTGCATGATCACTATAAAAGTGGTTTTAGACGAGATGTCTGAGCTCTTACTTCTCTAGAGAGAAATAGAATCAACATCAACATCAGCCTATAGCCGATTCCTATGAGGCTGAGGCCAGGCATGCCTCCACCCTAACCTTCTTTAACCATTTGATAATCACCACCCTCATACACTCTCTACTCCTCTGCTGGGTTCAGTAATTCATTGCAGTGGCCACACAGGACTCTGAGACAACACTCAGGATTGTGGAGTTTATTACAGAAGTTAACAGCTTATACTTCAGAGTCAGAAATTCTCTAGGTACACTTCTTTCCATCAGGACAGCCTCTTCTTAACTGTGCCCACAGGTAGGCCTCTCTCTGACCCTTAGCCCCTTGATCTAGCCTCTTCCTGCTCAATCTCACAAAGCTTCTTTAGGGCTAAGGAGCTCTGGTAGCGTAGTGGTTACGAATCAGGCTGCTAACTGCAAGGTCGGCAGTTCCTTGAGAGAAAGATAAGGAATTATGCTCCCGTAAAGATTTACAGCCTCGGAAACCCTGTGCAGGGTTGCTATGAGTTGGAACCGACTCCACGGTACTTAACAGCAACAACAAATGTCCAAAGGATGCTCCACTCTACTATAAGCCTCAACCCAAAGATACTCAGTTCTAGTTCCTTGAGACAGTCAACCTATCTACTCTAATTAAGTTGCCTGCAGGTAACCCACATGACAAATGAGCCCCCTGCCCTAACACACTCAGCTTTACTTGGTCTGTGGGCTGGGAAACCCACTGCTCTGTGTGGTGTGGTGTTGCTCTGGCTCTTGGTTCTACTCTTACTCCACTGTTGTCACATTTCTGTCTCTTTTGTGGATGAAGTTCAACATGCAGGGAGGGATCTCCAGGTTCAAAGAATGAGCTCCATTCTTCACTCTCCTATCTTATTGATGGTGAGATCCTCTTCTTCCTAATTTTGCTTCTGAAATGGCTCATTTTACCTACATTGAAGTTCCAAGTTTTTACAATCACCATTAACCCTGTTAATAATCAGTCACAACTGAATCATATTATCTATCAACATCTTCTACCTTCTCTTACCCAAACCCATATGGAAAAAGTTATTTGGTGGGAGTTACAAAGACTATGGGTAGAAGAAATATATTAAATAATTCATTGCACCACACTCTACCTAAAGATGAAGTGGCCCCTAAAGAGATCTTGATTTATTAAAGTGAAAGTATCTTTAGTCATTGATAAGACCAGAATTAACTTTACAATCTTTTAGTCCACAGTGTATTTTCTAATACCGACTTTAAGATTAATTAAAAGAGAAAAATGCATATATATCAAGATATTTATAGCAAAATGTTTATCATTTTCTATGTAAGTATATAAAATATATGTTGTAGTTTCATTTCCACTCAAAAGGATCACTATTAAAGTGGAATGTTGTCATTATGAGATAATTTTTTAAAGATTAACATATACATGAAAAGTAGTTTTCATTTTAATAGAAATTCAGGATATTGTTGGTATTTTGGTCAAAGATAACTGATATCCAAAATCCCCAAATTCGTGACTAGATAACTCCTAAAAACTGACATTCCAGCTGAATTACTAAGGTGTGTGAGAGACAGGCTGCTATAGTATTACCTGGTCTAGTGAACTACAATGAGTCACATATGAAAGTCAGAGATTTACATAGACTCCATTTACTCATGTGGTGCTGTAGGATAATCGTAAGATCAGAAGTTCAAAACTCACCAACCATCCCTCATAAACCCTATACAAGGTAGCTATGAGTTGGAACTCACTCGGAAGGCACTTAACAACAACACCCCTAGGTAATGCAAATGGTTGAGATCTCAACTACTAGCCAAAAGGTTGGCAGTGGGAATATACCCAGAGGTATCTCTAAAGGCAAACCTGTTGATCTGATTCCAAAAGTTCAGATTGGAAAACCCTACAGAACAGTACTGTTCTCCACATCCTGAGTCAAAATTAACTCTATACTAACTAACTAATAACAACAAGAGGCAGGCATAAGACACTTCTCCTGGCCTTCTTTCCATGAACTTCTCCATACAGTATGTAAACTCCAAAGGACAGGTTAATGCTTATTTCAACATTACTTGAAACCCATCATAACATATCTTTCATTTTATGCAGGAGAGAAAGTAGTCTAAAATAAGCAATGAAAAGATTAAGTCAAAACATAATTTACATTTCTTCAGTTCCATCAACATCTCACTTTCACGTCCACTGAAGCTCTAGTCTTCACCTCATTGTTTCCAATGTACAGAATCAAAGTTCCTTCCCCTTAGAGAAGAACCAAAAATAAGTAAAACTGAGTTTTCTTAGGAACTAGGGTATGAGAAGACTGTGTATAACATTTAATTCAATAAGTTTTCAATAAAAACTTCCTGTCTTTAAGACTATGCTATACCTTCAAATATTTAGCATCAAGATTACATTGAATTCACAGAAATCTAAGTAGAAAATCATTCACTATCCTAAACAAAGGAAACATCAGACTATTTGTCAACATTATATAATTCCTATTCATGGCATATTCTACTTTCATATAATTGTAATATTATTATGAGGGGATTTTGAAAAGTTCATAGAAAAATTTCATGATCTTTTCATTTCATTTATCCATAAATGTTTTGATGTCTCCTTGTATAAATAGATTTAATTTAAGATTATATAGTTATCTTCCATTTTCTGCAGATTGACATCACAGTTTGTCAAATAGAACAAAAATTGTATTCATCATCCTTAAGGATATAGATATCTTCAATCCATTTCACCCAAACCAAAACACTTCCATGTTAACACAGTTAGAAGTGGCATGAACCAAAAGAGAAATATCTTTGCATCAAAAGAAGGCACTTGCTAAACACTGGGTTAAACATTTCCAGCAAAATTCCCAGAGTTCTGTCAGTGCATGGATTTGTCTTTTCTCATAAGAAATTAGCATTAACCATAACAATGCTCTTTCTTTTATTGTGGTGCCATTGTGACCTACATGTCAGAAAGCATCAAACAGTTCAGTGTAAATCCTCTCAGGGCTGCAGCTGTCATCTAGAGTATCTAATACTTTTTTCCAGTAAACATGATAGATGTCAAAGAATCTATTCAATGGAGGATCAAGTCCACTTGAAATAATTTCTCTTCCAGAAAAGAATCAAATAGGTTACCTAAAATAAAATAAAATACAAACCAGCAAACAAAAATTACCCAAACATCAATTATGTGCCACATGATGCTAAAGATTGTACATATATGCCTCCTAACAGCTCCATGAGTAGGCATTAGCTCTATTTTGTACATGAGGAAACAGGATCAGAAAGTGCCTTGCCCAAAGTTAGATAGGTCTGGACCTCGCTAATTATGAAGGGGATCGTTAATATGCTTGTCTCCATTTTTTCTTTACATCTTTTGTTACTTTTCTCCTTTCCTCTACCACCCCACATTCCTGCTTATAATGAAGCATATAATGAAGTTTGTATACCTTTGGATAGATATCAGATAAAACTTTAACTTTCTAGAAAGTTAAACCTTTATAGCCTCATTACAAATATAGAATTCCCCTGTTAAACTTTCATGACTCAATTCTTTATCGCATTCCGGTTTTTTGTTGTTGTTGATGCTATGTATTTTCATTAATGTAAGATATGCTGAGTCAAGAAGCATGTCTAAAAATTTATTATGAAATATAGATTTTTGTATATTATGCAGAACCCCATGGCCTTCTATATTCTGAGGTAGGATGAAATGGGACACATTTGTCACTCTCGACTCTGTAAGTAAATTTATGGGGATACATATCTCCCTCTGGAATCAGTTGTGCCTTATAGATCCTTTGACTTGTATTGTTGTTCGGTTCCTTTGAGCCAATCTCAACTTACAGTGACCCTATGAACAAGAGTCCTGTTCTGGAGGTGTAGGTTAATGCACTGGACTGCACAATCAGTTTGAACTGCAACATCGGCAGTTCAAGCTCACCAGTCACTGCTTGGAATCCCAATACAGGGTTGTTGTGAGTCGGAACTGATTCGATGGCACTTAACAACAGCAGCAACATGTACAACAGAACTAAACACTACCCAGTCCTGTACCATCCTCAAAATTGTTATGTTTGTATCGATTGCTGCTGTCACTGTGCCAATCCATCTCATTGAGGGTCTTCCTCTTTTTTGTGGAACCTCCACTTTACCAAGCTGTACTTCTTCCAACACAGATTTGTTTGTTTCTTTCTTTCTTCTTATGGCAGTCCATGGTACTTTCAATATCCTTTGCCCACAAAATAGTTCAAATTTATCAATTATATTAAGCACTTAGTCCTCAAATTGAAATCTTTGCTCTTGAACACGTTAAAAGAGGTCTTTTACAATAGATTTACCTGAATATAATACTTCGTGTGATTTCGTGACTAATGCTTCTATGATTGTTGATTGCGGGTTCAAGCAAGATGAAGTCTTTGACAACTTCAATCTTTTCTCTGTTTATAATGATGGTATTTATTGGTCCAGATGTGCATATTTTTTATTTCTTTACAAAGAGATATAACACATAGTGAATACTGTAGTCTTTGATATTCATCAGTAAATATTTTATGTCCTCTTTACTTCCAGCAAGCAAGTTTGTGTCATTTGCTGATCATAAATTGTTAATGAGTATTCCTCCAATCCTGATGTCGTGTTCTTCTTCATAATAATTCAGATTCTCAGATCATTTACTCAGCATACAGATTGAATTAATATGGTGAAAGGATACAACCAGGGTGCACACCTTTCCTGATTTTAAACCATTCAGTATCTCCTTGTTCTGTTCCCACAACTGCCTCTTGGTCTATGTTTAGTTCCCTCATGAGCACAATTAAGTGTACCCATTCCTAGCAATTTTATTCATAGTTTGTCATGCTCTGTAAAGTCCAGGGCACCACAGGTTGAGTTGTCCCAGAAATCCCTATTGTCTCTGTGCTGAAACTCAGCTTGGTTTGATTGTCATTCTTCTCAGATTCTTCCCCTGCAGGGACCCCAGGAGGTAGCTCTGGGAGCTTCCACTGATAAGAGTGCTTGGCAAGGTCAAAGCTATGGTTCCTTTTCCTGGGATCTTGGGGTGTCATGTTCAGAGGTGTTCTTGCTCATTCCTCTTCAACTTATCATTCCCTACATAGTAAACCTTATGATTGTCTGATTAAAAATATCTCATACCTGTCCATTTCATTTTATTAATGCCTAGAATATTAATCTTTGTGCATTTCATTTCATTTTGACAACTGACTTCCATTTTTCCAAGATGCATACTTAGTACATTCCATGTTCCAATTTTTAATGGATGTTTTCAGCTGTTTCTTCTCATTTTGAGTTGTAACCCATTAGTAAATTCAGATCCCAAAAGCTTTGCTCCACCTATATCATTAAGGTCAACTCTACTTTGAGGAGGTAGCTCTTCCCAAGTCATATTTTGAGTGCCTTCCAATCTGAGGGAGTAATCTTCTGATATTATATCAGACAATATTCCATTGCTATTCATAAGGTATTCAGTGGTTAACCATTCAGAAGTGATCCACCTTTCCTTCTTTCTACTGTCTTAGTCTGGAAGCTCCACTGTAATCTGCCCACCACGATGACCCTGTTAGTATCTACAATAGCTTCCAGCATCACAACAACATGCAAGTCACCACAGTATGACAAAATAACAGATGTGGAGTGGAGATCTTGTGACAGATGCATAAATTTAGGCTCCTGAAAATTCAGTATTTGCAGAAACATGGTATCATCACAAGAAAAGCAATTTCTAAATAATACACAGAAATACACTTACAAGACTTACCTCACTATTAAAAAAGTCTTATGACAAGCTTTGTAAAATCCCATCTCCAGGATGCAACATCTCTTACAATAAATATACTATAAAAGAAATAATTTTCTGCACATGCCCATTTCCTCCCTTTTCAACAATTATGCACGTCCTCTCTGTTTGGCTGGATGCATTGTTAGTTGAAAAGCAACTACCCACTAAAATCTTAGAGGGGGAAACTTTAGGAGATGACTATGTATCCTGTGAGTAATGAAAGGGTTAAAGGGCTAGGCAAAGATAAGGCAGAAGTGGCAGAAATAATTCAGAAGTCTTACCATAGATCATCAACTTGTCTTTCTCTGGCTCTGTAAATTAGATATCTGATAATTATCCAAGTAAAATGTTATAATACACAGATTACATCCACTGTCAGTGAGTCAGTTCTGACTCATAGCAACATTACACAGAGTTTCCAAGACTGGAAATATGTATGGGAGAAAATAGCCTCATCTTTCTCCCATGGAGCAATTGGTGGGTTTGAACTGTCATTCAAGTTAGCAGTGCTTAATAGTCAAACATCTAATCTTAGGGTGGAAAGAAAAGAAAGAATAAATAAGAACCAAGCAGGATAAAACTGTCCTAATCTCTATATGTGCGTGAGGGCTTCTATCATGGAGGGCAGCGGCTAAACGATGTGCGACAACTGCGCAGACCTGGTGGAGGTGTTAAATGAAACCCAGACCACGGAGCGGTGGGGTGAGAGGTGTCTGGAGACCAGGTCGATGCAGACACACTGCTTAGCGGGAAGAGACTGCAGGGGCCGGCCAGATTGTCCTACTTATCCTGACCCCCGAGAGCGCCTTCCTAACCTAACCGTTGGATCATGGCTTTGAGGCGGGTCGACCAACTTAGAGACCCACAAGCCCAGCCCAAAGCTGTGCTTCTGCCTCTTGATTGACATCCAAGGACAGAAATCCCACCTCTGAGCCAGACTTAAGGGCCCTAGCACAAGGAGATTCCTGTTTAACAGCAACCACGCAACCACCACTCGTCTGTCTGTCGTGCTGTGGTGGTTTGAATTGCTGTGATTCTGAGGGCTATGC
>NW_006408519.1:12121247-12139249 GCF_000296735.1 Chrysochloris asiatica | reverse complement strand
TGAGGTTGGCCCAGGATCGGACATTGTTTCATTCTGCTGTGCATGGGGTCGCTATGAGTCGGTTCCGACTCGATGGCACCTGACAACAACAACAACAATCTCTATAGAAGTCCTGTTGTGGTGTGGTGTGGTGTGGACTGAAAGGCCAGTTGCACCACAAGATGGGTGGTTCAAACTCACCAGCCGCTCATCAGAAATACTATATGGGTTGCTATGAGTTGGAACTAACTTGATAGCACTAAACAACTTAACGACAATAATATTCATAGCACAGTAAAACACAGAGGGAACTTAGAAAGAAAACCAGAGCAATGTCACAAAAATACATCCATTTTTATAATTAACTACAGAGAAATCCTTATAACTAAATTGTTTGGGGCTCTGAAGGATAAATGCTGGACTGCAAATCACTAGGTTGGTGATTTGAGCCCACCTGTGCATTAGAAAAGAAAGATGAGACTTTCTGCTGCTCCCACAAAAATTTACAGCTTTAGAAACTATATACAGGGTTGCTATGAGTCCAAATCCACTCGATGATGCTTAACAACTACTTTGTTTTACCGTTGTTAGGTTCCATACAGTTGGTTTCAACTCATACATGGTGACCCTATGTACACACAAATATGAAACACTCTAAGTCCATCACCATCCTCATAGCGGGTGCTATGTTGACCCCACTGTTGTAACCCCTGTGTCAATCTACCTTATTGTGGATCTTCTTGTCTGTTTAGTTTCTATTGCACCAAGTATCACAGCCCTCTGCAGGGACTGTTGTTGTTGTTAGGTGCCAGCTGGTTACTTCCTACTCACAGTGTCCTTATACACAACAGAACAAAATGCTACCCAGTCCTCTGCCATCCTCATAATTGTTGTTATGCTTGAAACCATTTCCGTTGTCACTGTGCCAATCCAACTCATTGGGGATCTTCCTCTTTTAGCTGACCCTCCACTATACCGAGCATGATGTCCTTCTCTTGGGACTGGCCCCTCCTGATAATATGTCCAAAGTATGAGAGCCAAAGTCTTACCATCCTGGCTTCTAAAGAGCATTTTGGCTGTACAGATTTGTTTCTTTTTCTAGCAGTCCATGAACTTTCAATATTCTTCTCTAACACCATAGCTCAAATACATCAATTCTTCTATTGGTTCCTCCTAATAACATATGTGAAGTACATGGGACAAAGCCTCACAATCCTCACTTCTAAACAGCATTCTGCCTATACTTCTTCTAAGACAGATTTATTTGTTCTTCTGGCAGTCCATGGTATATTCAATATTCTTTATAGATTTGTGTTTAAGATAACTATATTATGAATACTACATGGATTTCTTTTCCTACTGAGTTTAAATATTCTTACTTAATCCGTTTGCTGTCAAAAATTTACCTTCAGATAGTCTCAGTATTGGATGTTAGTATGAACTTAACATTAATGCTTACTATCAATATTCTTATACCCTTCACAAAAATGCTATTTCAACTTTTTTTCTGTGTATACTAAATATTTTGCATTTGTCTATGCCCCATTTCCACCTCTCATCTGTAAGTTTGTCTTACTGTTGTGATTTGTGTGTTACTGTGATGCTGGAAGTTATGCCACTGGTATTATGAATGTTGCCAAGGGTCCTCCATGTTGAACAGGTTTCAAGTGAGCTTCCAGACTAAGACAGACTTGGAATAAGAACAGATGGACTACTTCCAGATTTTCAGCCCCTAAAAGCCTTACGAATAGCAGTGAACCACTGTCAAAGAGCACAAGAAGATTGGCTATTGAAACATGATGACTAACACCAGCATATCATCAGATACTGTGCCAGAAGATGAGCCACTAAGGTTGGAAAGCACTCAAAACTTGACTTGGGATGAGTCGCCTCCCCAAAGTAGAGTGGACCATGACGAGGATGAAGTAAAGCTTTAAGGATCTTCATTTGCTGATGGTGCACAATTCAAAAAGCAGTAAATACCTATTAATAATAAGAACATGGCATTTATGAAGTATTAACCTAGGAAAATTGGAAGGTGTCCCAAAAAAAAGAAACACATAAACATGGATATCCTAGGCATAGTGAGCTGAAATGGACTGGCATTGGCCATTTGGAATCTGACAATCACATGGTTTACTATGCTGAGAATGACAAACTGAATGTGTTGTCATCACATTCATCATCAAAAAGAACATTTCAAGGTCTATCTTAAAGTATAATGCTGTCTGTGATAGAATTATATTCATACAGCCAAAAGGAAGACCAATAAATACCACTATTCAAACTTACTCACCAACCACTAAAGTCAGTGATGAAGATATTGAAGGAGCTCTGGTAGTGTAGTGGTTACGAATCAGGCTAATAACCTCAAGATCAGCAGTTCAAAACTACCAGCCATTCCACGGGAGAAAGATGAGGCTTTCTGCTCCCGTAAAGATTTACAGCCTCAGAAACCCTGTGCAGGGTCACTATGAGTTGGAACTGACTCCACAGTACTTAGCAACAACAAACCAACTTCTTCAGTCTGAAATTTATCAAACATGCAATCAAGATGTATTGATAATTACTGTTGATTGGAATGCAAAGTTTGGAGACAAACAGAAAAGATCAGTAGTTGGAAAATAAGGCCTTGATATTAGAAATGATGCTGGAAATCATATGATATAGTTTTGTAAGACCAATGACTTCTGTATTTCAAACACCCTTTTAGACAGCATAAAAAATGACAGCACATGGATCTCACCAGATGGAGAACACAAAAATCAAATTGACTACATATGTGGGAAGAGATGGTGGAAAATCTCCATATCACCAGCCAGAACCAGGCTAGGCACAGACTGTGGAACAGGCTATTAATTGCTCATTTGCAAGTTCAGGCTAAAGCTGAAAAAATTAAAACACATCCATGAGAGCCAAAATATGAATATATCGCACAAGAATTTAGAGACCATTGGAAGAATGTTGATTAATAATGGATGTTTACTGTTGTTTCTCAGCATTTTGAATTGTACCCCATCAGCAAAGGAAGATCCCAAAAGTTTACTCCATTTGTGTCATCATGAGCAACTCTACTTTCAGGAAACAGCTCTTCCCTAGCCACATTTTGAGTGCCTTCCGACTCAAGTGACTAATCTTCTGGCACTATATCTGACAATACAGCACACAGTACTCCTGGGTATCATTCAATCACGTTTCTACCATGTGCCAAGCACTATTTGGGCACAAGGTCTATGGAAATGAAGAAAACATTTTCTTTCCCACCTCTATAATTGGATGAAGGAAACAGTATCTATGGACAGTGGCACCTCTACTTAAGGAATCTCTTGGGTGTATCACACACAAAATATTATATTTAGAAGCGATTGTAAACATTATTAAGTCCAACTCCATTACCATTATAGAAGACAAAACTGAGATTCAGGAGAATATTTTATATAGCAAGTTATCCAAACCCAGATTAGATTCCAGTTTTCCAACTCCTAGTTCAGACCATTAGGCCGTCAGTTTGCTGTACTGGCTTGCATATTACTGTGATTCTGGAAGTTATCCACTGGTATTTGAAATCTCAGCAGAGTCAACCATGGTGAACAGGCTTCAGCAGTTTTTAGACTACGACAGAGAAGGAGGAAGGAGAAGCTGACTACTTTTGAATGTTTAGCCATGGAATATCTTATGAAGAGCAGCAGAATATTGTCAGATATAGAGTCCTGGTGTGGAGGAGCTCTGGTGTGGTGTTAAGGGTTAATACGCTGGACTGCAAAGTAGGTTTATTCAAGCTCCCCAGCTGCTCCCCAGAAATCCTATACAGGGTCGCTATGGGTTATAATGGATTCAAGTGCACTTAAAAACAACAACAACATAGAGTCAAAAGATGAGTCACCTCAGGTTGGAAGGCACTCAAAATATTACTGGGGAAAAGCTGCCTCCTCAAAGTACAATTTCACCATAAAGACAGATGTTAATGAAGCAAAGCTTAAAGGACCTTCATTTGCTAATGGAACACAACTCAACACATGGAGAAACAGCTGCAACCACCCATGAATTATCAGAACATAGAAGGTTCACAATACGAATCTAGGAATATTGGAAGTTGTCAAACATGAAAAATCAAATGCATAAATATCGATATTCTAGGCATTAGTAAGTTGAAATGACTGGTATTAGTCATTTTAAATAAGAAAATCATAAGATTTACTATTCTAGGAATGACAAATTCAAGGGGAATGACATTGCACTCATCATCAAAATGAACATTTCAAGATTCTTCTTGAAGTACAATGCTGTCTGTGATAGAATAATATCCATACACCTATGAGGGAAGACTGTTAATACCATTATTAATCAAGTTTACTTATCAAACACTAAAGTCAGTAATGATGAAATTGAAGAATTCTATAATTTTTCAGTCTGAAACTGATCAAACATGCAATGAAAATGCATTGATAGTTATGGTGATTGGGATGCAAATGTTGGAAACAAAGAAGGATCAGTAATTGGAAAATATGGCTTTGATGATAGAAACGATGCTGGAGATCACATAATATAAATTTGCAACACCAACATCACTGTAGAACAAGCACAAGGTCAGCAGTTCAGACACACCAATTGATCCTCGAAAGGCCTGTACAGGATTACTGGGAATCAGAACTGATGATGGCAATTAACAGCAGCAACAAAAGACGTAGTCATTGAAAATACCTTTCTCAACAACAGAAAAGGTGACTGTACATATGGACCTCACCAAATAAAAGACACAGGACTCAAACTGACTTATTATCTGTGGGAAGAAAAAGTGGAAAAGCTCAATATCATCAGCCAAAACAAGGCCCGAGGTAGACTGTGGAACACACCGTCAATTGCTCATATTTTGAAGCTGAAGAAAATTAAAACGAGTCTACAAGTGCCAAAATATGACCTTGAATATATCCCAATTGAATTTAGAGACCATCTCAAATGGATTTGATGTATTAGACACAAATGACTAAGGACCAGAAGAGTTCTGGGATGACATCAACAACGTCATACAGGAAGGAAGCAAAAGATCACTTAAAAGATGGGAATGAAAGCAAAGACCTAAATAGAAGTTAGAAGAGTCTCTGAAGCTTGCTCTTGAGCATAGAGAAGATGAAGCAAATGGAAAAAATGAGGAAGTAAAAGGGCTGAACAAAACAGTGAAAAGGTCAGTTCAAGAATACATTGTAAAGCAGTATAATAAAATGTGCAAAACCCAGGAGTTAGAAAACCAAAAGGGGCAACACACTCAGCATTTCTCAAGCTGCAACAACTGAAGAAAAAATTTAAGCTTTGGCTTGCAACTTGAAAGATCCTATGGGCAAAACAAGAGTTCTGGTATGGTGCTGGGAAATGGGAGTGCTATAGGATAAGGAGCTCTGGTAGTGTAGTGGTTACGAATCCGGCTGCTAACCTCAGGGTCAGCAGTTCGAAACTACCAGCTGTTCCACTGGAGAAAGATGAGGTGTTCTGCTTCCATAAAGATTTACAGCCTCGGAAACCCTGTACAGGATCGCTATGAGTCGGAATCGACTCCACGACACATAACAACAACAACATAGGATAAGCACTGGGCTGCTAACTGAAAGGTTGATGGTTCAAACACACCAACCACTTCTCAGAAACCCTCTACAGAGTTGCTATCAGTTGAAACTGACTTGAGAGCACTAACAACAGCAACAACAAATGGGCAAAATATTGAATGATGTAGAAAACATCAAAAGAAGATGAAAAGAACTTTACCAAAAAGAAATGGTCAATATTCAGTCATTTCAAGACGTAGCATATGATCAAGAACAAATGGTATTGAAAGAAGAAGCTCAAGTTATTCTGAAGTTATTGGTGAAAAACAAGACTTCAATAATTGATGAAATGCCAATTGAATGAAATCTTTCATCAAACTGATACAGTACTGAAGGTGCTCACTCATCTATGCCAAGAAATTTGGAAGATAACTACCTTGCAAACCAATTGGAAGAGATCACACTTAAGCCCAATTCAAATAGAAGTGATTTAACAGAATGCAGAAATCATTAATATCACATGCAAGTAAAATTTTGCTGAAGATAATTCAAAAATGGTTGCAACACTATACAGAGAACTGCCAGACATTCAAACCAGATCCAGAGAACGTGGAATTAAGGATATCATTGCTGACATCAGATATAACTTGGTTGAAAACAAGGAATACCAGAAAGAGATTTACTTGTGTTTTATTGACTATGCAAAGGTTTTTAACTATGTAGATCATTATAAACTATGGAAAATATTGTGAAGAATGGACATTCCAGAATAATTCATTGTGTTCATAAAGAATTTGTACGAGGACCAAGAGGCAGTTGTTAGAACACAATAAGGAGAAACTGAATGGTTTAAAACTGGGAAGTAAGTGTGCCAGGGTTGCATTTTTTCACCATACTTATTGCCGTTGTAGGATCAGCACTGGACTTTGAACCAAAAGGTCAGCAGTACAAACCCACCAGCTGCTCCTCAGAAACCCTATACAGGATCGCTATGAGTTGAAACTGACTCAACAGCACTTAACAACAATAACAAGAAGGATAAGCACTGAAATGAAAGGTCAGTTTGAAATGCAAGGTCGGTGGGTCAAACCCACCAGCCACTCCTCATAAACCCTCTCTGTGAGTTGGAACTGACTCAATAGCACTTAACAACAATAATACGTATGTTAAGCAAATATCCAAGAAGCTACATTATTAAAGATGATTGGAGGAAGACTAATAAGCAATTTATGATATGCGGATGATACAATTTTGCTTGCTGGAAGTCAAGAGGACATAAAACACTGCAGCTTCAGTATGGATTGTACTTCTATGTAAAGAAAAAAAAAATCCTCACAACAATAAACATCATAATAAATTGAGAATAGATTGAAGTTTCTAATAACTTTATTTTATTTAGATCCACAACCAATACTCATGGAAGCAACAGACAATAAATTAAATGACTTATGCTTTAGGCAAATCTACTACACAAGACTTCTCTTAAAGTGTTCAAGAACAAAGATATCTAGGACTAAGTTCTGCCTGATGCAAGCAATAGCCTCATATACACGTGAAAGTTGAACAATGAATTATGAAGACAATAGAAGAGCCAATATATTTGAAGTATGGTGTTAGAGAAGAATACTAAAAGTGCCATGCACTGCCAGAAGAACAAATAAATGTGTGTTGGAAGAAATACAGTCAGAATGCTCCTTCATAGCCAGGATGGCAAGACTTCTTCTCTTATACTTCGGGCATGTGAGCAGAAGGGATCAATTCCTGGAGAAGGACACTGTGCTTAGTAAAGTGAAAGGTCAGCCAAACTGAGGAAGATCCCCAACAAGACGGATTGACACAGTAAAAGTAGCAATGGGCTCCACCATAATGACAGTTGTGAGCATGGTGCAGGTTCAGGCAACATTTCTGTCTGTTGTGCACAGACAGGGTCACTATGAATTGGAACCAACTTGATAGCACCTAATAACATCAACATTCAGGATATTTTCCACTAGACCACATTATTTGTCTCAAATTTGAAATTTCTCGGGGACATTAAAAAGACTGTTGTCTTCAAATAATTTTACTAAAAATCCAGGCATTGAACAATGGCATTCAGCCAAAGAACCATAGCCCTGTAGAATTGTCATCTGTCACCTTTCATTATTTATCGACTAGACAGAGGAGTTGGCAGCATGTTGCACATAAGATCTAATTTCATACAGTCAATGATTTGCAACTAAGTTACACAGACTGTAAAACAAGGCAAAAAATATGGCCTGAAAATATTGGTATCAATATGAAAAAGAAATTCCCAAAAAAGGAGGGCTTTTTATAGAAGACAATTTTTTTAAAGCTATATGGAGCCATCTAGTGACAGAATTATGTGTAGTGAAATTATATTTGATCACAAACAGGAAACAAGATCCTAAACTGACATATATTATAAACAATTAGTTCAGGAACAGAGCTTAGTTTGTGTGTATATAAGACCTCAATTGTGAAGAAACCATTAAGGTTTTCATTCTTAAAGTATTTTTATTTGGCCCTTATTGTCAACAGACATCTTTAATGTGCCTTCTGAAAAACTAAGAAATTTTCCATTTTAATAGCTCTTCAACAAAGTGTACAAGTTGAAGATAATTGGATTCCACTTTTTTAAATCTTATATTTTACCCAACTGAATTAGGCCCAAAAAAGTCAATTTCTTTAAATTGGAAAATATCTGTTAATGCTTTCTAACAGAATAGAACAGGCTTTCTTTTCCTTTTTTCCTATGAACTTGTAAGAGTGTTTTATCAATGAGACACATTTTAACAACAAAGCTACATTTCTAAGGAAGCTAAGTGCTGCAGAAAATTGGCACTCCAATTAAAACCCTGTGGTATCTCCAAACAGAATAAAAATAGCAATTATATATACTATTTTAAAGGGATTTATACAGATATTTAATTAGAGCATTTCAAAAACACTGTAATTGTTAAGACAAATTTGGAATCAGGATCATATGTGCTTTTCATAACCCTTTTCTTCTCCTTTCATCTGAGAATTAATCTATTATGAACGAATCCTGAAAATTTCCAGAATATTTGATATTTAATAATAATAACAGATTCCTGTGGTTATTTGATGCTGCCGTTGTTGTGAAGTTATCATCGAGTCCAAGGAGTGACCTGTGGGTTTGAACCACCGAGATCTTGAAGTTTAAACCAAACTTGTAGTCCAGTGCTTTATCCTATAGCACCGCATCAGGACTCTAGTTATTTGAAGTCATATAGATTGAAAAAAATTAATTTTTTTACATAAATAACAATTTGATGGTGGGGGTGGTCAGAAGCTGTGGAGTTGGTTCCAACTGTATAGCATTTCCAAGGCTGTAAATATTTACGGGAGCAGAAAGCCTCATCTTTTTCTTGCAGAGTTCCTTGGTAGACTTGAACTGTAGACTTTGCAGTTAGCAGTCCAATTCATAACCCTACGTTACCAGAGTTCCTAAATAACAACTTACACTAGTGTATAACTAAAATTTCAATCTATTTTAAAATGTCTTGAAAACATAAAAATTGTTAACTGAATTTAACAGAATGGGGAATGAGAACTGACTCAGGTTCATTTAGATTAGTTTTGCTTATTCTTTGGCTGACAAAAAGTTAGAAAATCTATTTTTAAAAATCTTGTTAAAAAAAGCTTCATTGAAAACGTTGAATGTCTGTATCCCCCATTAAGTGAAACTCCCTAGTGAAAGAAAGAACAGGTTCAGAACATCTTGAACCCTGTCTATGACATCACATATATGAAGTAAGTATACATTGAGACCTGAATTATGAGCTTTAATTGTTTACATATTGAACATGAGACATCAGCAATCATTAATATAATATTCTTATTTTCCTGAATTTCTACAGCACTTACCCACAAATCAATCAAATAATTGCAACAAAGTAAAGATCAAAATAAAGATCCTAAACATAACATTTTAGAATCATTAATTTTAAAAAAAAATAGTATGAGAATTCAGAGTACTCAAGTATTTTATTTTTAGAGTGGAGTTAATTCTAGAAAAAAAGACATGAAAATTAACACAGTTCTGATGCATAATTTCAGATAATTCAACTAAGGGAAATACAATATAAAAGAAAATCAAGTTGTGGAAAGGAATTAAAGCAATTTAGTCTAAAATAGATAGGTTTGATTAAATTCTGCAGTATATTGCAAAGTAGATAAATGATAGAAATAAGACACAAATACTGGAATAATGCCCACCTGTGTGTGTTGTGGAGCATAGAAACTGTTTGCAATTGATAGATAAGGCAATTTCAGTGATACCTTTGTTGAACACAAAGAGTAACAGGGAAAGGAGAACTATCATTATGAAATATCTACTGTGTTTTTGGCACTTTGCTAGGAATTTTGCATATATCATTTTAGTTAACATTTTCAAACTCCTCAAGTCACTGTTGTTCTGTATTATAAGGGAAGAAATCTAAATTCAAAAAGAGATCCTGAATCTTTTACCTCCAAAGCCGTGGCCCTTCTCCTGATGGTCTTTATTGATGAGTAGGAAATGCATATATTCATAACACATCCCTGTGAAGGATTCGTGATGTCTTTCTACATCAGTTTACCTAATAACAAAGTAATTGCCTTTTTCAAGAACTTTATATGAGATTAACAAATGAACTCATTCCTTTTTCTGTGAATGATAACTAACAGGATCAAAACTTCAACATTAGTAAAATCAAAGATGTAGTTTTGCAATTGACGGTTAACAAAGTAATTAATGAATTTTTTAAAAAAATTTATAAAAATACTGCCCTCTACAAATTTTCAGGAGTCCTGGGGTGGTGCTGTGGGCTAATGGTAAGATTGAAAAGTCGTTTGAACTTCAAGGTCGGTAGTTCAAGCTCACCAGACACTCCTTGGAAACCCTAAACAGGTCGCTATGGGTCGGAATTGACTCGGCAGCACTTAACAACAACAACAACAACATATTTTTAAGAAGCTCTGGTAGCGCAGTGGTTACAAATCGGGCTGCGAACCTCAAGGTCAGCAGTTGGAAACTAGCAGCTGTTCCTCGGGAGAAAGATGTGGCGTTCCGCTCCTGTAAAGATTTACAGTGTCAGAACTGACTCTACGGCACACAGCCACCATATTTTCAGATTTTACACAGAAATGTACAGAATCTTGGTAGATTGATCTCCTAGCCTTATAAATTGAAAGTCTAATATTAGACTGTAATAACATAAGTGCATAGGAAGTTCTGGATATGAATCATGATCATCCAAGTCTGAACAGCCAGGGGCTGATATCCTCTAATATTTGCATAAGAATCACTTGTAAATCTTGTTAAAATGTAAATTCCTGGATCTCACCTCCAAAGGTTTTAGCTCAAAGGTTTTGAAGTGGAGTTACTAATCTACAATATGACTCACCCTCTTTTCTCTACTACCCTGGAGATTCTGATGCAGGTGATCCACATTTTACATGGGAAATAGTGTTAACTGAATTGTTGGTTGCCTTTCTTTAATTTCCATGACAAAGTATTTTTTATAACATCCTTTACTCTATCTTCTTTTCCATGGTATGTTTTGTCAGCACTTTTACCTAATGGCAACTGAGCAACAAAAGAGTCATTTATTTGGAGGTGGTTCTTAAAATATTTAATGTTAAGAAAGAATATATCATGTTTTTAGAATTTCAAGAATTCAAATCATCAATGTTATCAAAACATCAAGAGCAATGATTGTGATTGTTGAAAAGGTCATCACGTTGTTTTGATATATTTAAAGTTTTCTATCTGTAAAAAAATTCACTTGTACTGGGCCATTTCTATTGTACAGATGAGCAAAGAATTTGTCAGGTGTGAGTTATAATCATCCAAGACTAAATAGTCAGTGGCAAGAGGACCAGATCTCCCAAGGTCCAATCTCATGCTCTTACTAAGACTGTATCTACTGTAATGCATCTTACCATCAGTCTTTAAAACCCATGAATTGTGACTGAAGGTTGCACAGGCATCTTTCCTGCATCGTTAAGCACGTAATAAATTAACACATTGTACTTTACTCTCACTTCATGTCCCAGGTGCTACAACAAAAACTGGCTTAATCTAAATATGCCTAAAATCAACTAATTTTTATTTAAAGAAGGCATTTAAGTATTTGTCATTGTTGTTAAGTGCTGTCGAGTCAATTCTGACCCATATAGGGTTTCCAAGTAGCAGCTGGTGAGCTTGAACTGACACCTTGCAGTTCAAACAGCTTGGAAGTCTGGCACATTAACCCACAGTGTCACACCAGGACTCCAAGTATTTGTCATAGCCCATGACAAAAGAGAATACTTCAGTTAAAGATATGATACAGGAATACAAACTGAATAGGTACACAAAAAACTAAAACTAGTTGTACATAAACTGAATACTGAGTAAGCAGTTATTCTCCACTTTGACTTTTAGATAAAGCCATTGAATAGCCTCTGGCTCCATCAGCAAGGAAGCACCAGTCCTTGTATTGTGGCAGAATCCTGTGCTTAGCTGATTTTCATCTCTGGTATCCCATCCAAGTCCATCCCCCTCTCCACATCATTCCCTTCTACTTGATATCATCAAAATTTTTGTTCTAAAATCTTTCATTTCATTCTGTTCTTTCCATCATCAAATAATCGTGAAGAACAGATGTGAGCATTATACAACTGTAACCCTTGGATGCAATCTATACACATCTACTATTTCTATTGTTGTTGTTGTTGTTAAGTGCCGTCGAGTCGTTTCCGACCCATAGCGACCCTGTACAGGGTTTCCGAAGCTGTAAATCTTTACGGGAGCAGAACGCCTCATCTTTCTCCCGCGGAACAGCTGATAGTTTCGAACTACTGGCCTTAAGGTTCGCAGCCCGATTCGTAACCACTACGCCAAAATCTACTATGTTATAATGCTAATGGAGTCCAGGTGTGGCTCTGTGGATTATTGCTCTAGACTTCAAGGTCTGTTTGAACTGCAATGTTGGTGGTTCAAGCTCACCAATTGCTCCTTGGAGACTGATACGGGGTTGCTATAGTCAGAATCAACACAACAGCACTTAAACACAACTTCAATAATGCTAACAATCAAACATGTAACTACTAACAAGTCATAGTAATCAAATAGTTTTACTAGGCTTTAGATCTCTATAAAGTGTTGAAGAGCAAAGATGTTAGTTTGAGGACTAAGTTGTGCCTGACCCAAGTCATGGTATTTTCAATAACCTCATATGCATGCAGTAGTTGGACAGTGAATAACGAAAACCATAGAAAAATGATGTATTGGAGTTATGGTGTTAGAGGAGAATATTAAAAGTCCCATGGACTGCCAAAAGAACAAACAAATTTTTATTGAAAGAAGTACAGCCAGATTGCTCCTTGGAGACCAAGATGGCCAAATTTTGTCGCTCATACTTCGGACATATTATCAGAAGGGACCAGTCACTGGAAAAGGATATCATGATCGGTAAGGTGGAAGGTCGGAGAAAAGGAGGAAGACCCCTCAATGAGATGGATTGGTACGTGGCAGCAGCAATACACTCAGCCATAGCAATGGGTGTGAGGTTGGCCCAGGACTGGGCAGTGTTTCGCTCTTTTGTGCATAGCGTTGCTATGAGTCTGTATCAACTCAATGGCACCTAACAACAACAACATGCATTGTTTATAATTAACCTATACCAGACTTTAGATAGCATCATACCATGCATTGTTTATAAAGAACCTAGTCATGGTACAGTGCTATAGGATAAGCACTGGACTGTTAACCACAAGGTCAGCAGTTCACACCCACCAGTCGTTCCTCAGAAACCCTATATAGTGTTGCTATGAGTCGGAAATGACTCATTGACACTTAACAACAACAACAACAAGAATAGCTGGAACAAGCTAGATGTTCAATAAATGATGGCTTATGTTTTTCCATCCTGAATATCTTTTCTCTTTTCAGTATTAATGTGATCTCTTATAATGAAGCACAAGATTCTTATAGCTCAAGTTGATCTTAAATTAACTTTTCTAAGGCATCTAGAAAACCAGGAACGTTAACCCTGAGAGTCAAACTGCCATTTTAAAACTGGAACCACACGTGTAATCTCCTTCAGCGTATGTATTCTTATTTATTAAAGTGCCTATTGTAAGGCAGTAAGCATAGATTGCCCATAAACACAGAAACATCTCTTTTTGTTATTGCTAAATGCTATTGAGTCAGCTCTAACTCACTGTGACTCTGTAGGATTTTGAAAGAACTACTGATGAGTTTCAAACACCATTTTTCAGTCAGTAGTTCACTGCTTATCCTACAGCACTACACCAGGACTCCAACATCTCTCTAATCAATACCAAATTTCTGATAGAAAAAGGGATTTAATTTCCCCCATGCAGCCAATAAATCCACATCATATTTACTTTAAAACAAAATGGATTTGATTTCTTAATAAAAATTTTGATAGCAATAGTTAGCAATTTTTAAAATGCCTAAAATGTACACTTTCCTGGCCTAAATATATAGGCTAAACTCTTCATACTTTCTCATTGGAGAAGTAAGGGATTTCATTTGTTACATTTGCTGCACACAAAGTACTCTAATGATATATTTTTTTTTCATTGAGATTGGCTCACAAATATTAGCTTATACATAGTGCTACCCAGTGCTTCGTACTGTGTCTAGCAGGCCTTCAAAGGCTGTAAGCAACAAGCATTTAAATATAATTAATTTTATTTTCTAATGTCATATTCTAATGTTAAACTCAAATTTATTGAAAGTACATGCTGACCTTTGAAAATGTTAGTATTTAACAAAAATAGCATGGAGGAGGACTGAGTTTCTTAATCTGGCATATATCTAAGATTTGACAGTCCAAGATCTTTAACAGTGGACACAGTGTTGCTAATACCTACTGTTTGGTTGTTGTTGTTAAGTGCCATTGAGTCAATTCCAACCCATAGCGACCCTGCACAGGGTTTCCAAGGGTGTAAATCTTTACGGGAGCAGAAAGCCTCCTCTTTCTCCCACGGAACAGCTGGTAGTTTTGAACTACTGACCTTGAAGTTCACAGCCCGATTCGTAACCACTACACTACCAGAGCTCTCCATGGTTAACCTTAAAATTTGATATATTTTCAATATACATATTGACAAAGCTAGTATATGCCTACTTGAATGTAATAGTTCAAGTAAATACCAATGTCAGAATTATCATTCGCCAAAAAATTATGCCTTTATTTGGTGTTTGAAATCTCAAGTTCAAAACAGTTTATCATATTTCTCTTATCACGTAACATTTACCTCACGAGTCCAAGTAAAGTCCCACTCTGTTTCATTTTCCCATTTCATTCCTACTTCATTTACTTTCCTTTCCCCACCCAAGTCATTCACTATACATTAGATATGAATCAATTATTTTTAGATGTATAATGATATTGACTTCATGACTATGACTTTTATTGATATCTGGCAGGATTCATTATACATTTTAAGTATGTTTGCTCAGAGCAGAGGAGTGCTAGGACCACACTGGGTGCTATGAGGATGAAGGATGGACTCTGGCTGAACAAGAATAGCAGCAGTTAAGTTACCACTGCAACAAACAGACTCATTGCAGTAAGTCAGGAAGACGTGATGTGGCTTTCACAAGGTTGGCAATAAAGGCAATGGTAACATGTGATACAGATATGAAAGGAAGAGTTATCAGATTGAGTAACAGATATCATATACAGTGTGATAAAACAGAGAGAATTTAAAATAATTCAAAGTTTAGAGCTAGGGCTATGTAATGGGGAAAACTAAAAATGAGCAGCATCATTTTGGAGGAGATATGAAATGTTAAAGATTCTGTTTTAGTCTGAAGAGTAAGTCCTTCAGATAAGCCATGGTTTCTCTATTCCTTCTGGAATCTTTAGGCCTCAGAATAAACCCCCAACTCCCAATGAGGTTGATTTGCATGAAAGTTCATTATATTTTCTGCACACAAAACTATCGTTCTGGGTTTAATCACCTCCTGTCCTCAGGACATCAGGGAGCTGGAGACATGATGTTGTTGTTGTTGTCACTGAGTTGGTTCCTACTCATAGCAACCCTGTAAAGGGTTTCCAAGGAGTGAGTGGTGAGTTTGAACTGCTGATCTTGTGGTTCAAACTGACCTTGTGGTCCAGTGTTTTAGTCTACAGTTCCACATGTAGTAGGAGATTTTTTTTTTTTTTTTTTTTTTAGCAGAGTTAAAAAGATTCATTTAGACACTTAGGCTGGGGACACTATATAGCTGGGAGAGGAATTTTTCAGAGTCTTCTCATATGGTGCAAGTGGGGCACATGAACCACAACCACCTAGGTAAGTGGTTTTGTAGGAAATGAACTGAATGGTGAACTACAAGAACAGTGGTTTAAGCCCACCAGCTACTCCTTGGGAGAAACATGAGGTTTTATGCTCCTGTTGTTGTTGTTGTTAAGTGCCGTCAAGTCGGTTCCGACCCATAACAACCCTCTTTAGGGTTTCTGAGGAGCAGCTGGTGAGCTTGAACCACTGACCTTGCAGTTCAAATGGCTTTGCAGTCTGGTGCATTAACTCACTGTGCCACACCAGTACTCCTACAAAGATTTATCCTCAGAAACATTATACAGGGTTCTATGATTAGGAACTGGCTCAATGGCACTTAACAACAACACTACCTACTTGGCCAGGGAAATACTAGCAGTAGATAGGGTTCTAATTAAACCCCTCACTCATAGCACTAATTAGGGTGTACAAGGAAGAGTTGCCATTTCTGCCCAGACAGTTTATGAAGACAGTTTATGATGGACTTTTCCTGTTGAATGATGTCTGAGTCTTGTAAGTAATAGGAGTAAAAGCTATTTTCTAAGTGCTAGGGGAAGGAATACACAGAATCTTTATAGCAAGAAGGACTGGCCAATCTTCAATCATTTCAAGAGGTTCCATATAATCAAGAACCGATGGTACTGAAGGAAGACATCCAAACTGTACTGAAGGCATTAGCAAAAAAGAAGACTCCAAGATTTGATGCAATACAAATTGAAATGCTTCAACAAATTGATGCATCACTGAAGGTGCTCACTCATCTATGCCAAGAAATCTGGAAGACATCTACCTGGCCAACGAATTGAAGAGATTCATATTTGTGCCCACTCCAAAGAAAGATAACCAAATGGCATGCAGAAATCATCAAATAATATAATTAATAGCACACACAAGTGAACTTTTGCCTAAGATGATTCAAAAACTGTTACAGCAGTGCAGTGACAGAGATGCCTGAAATTCAAGGCACTTTCAGAAGAGGACAGGATGAGAAATATCATTGCTGATTTCAGATTGTGATAAATAGCTGTTGGGGTGGTCCATCTTCAGAATCAAGGATATCTTGGGGGTAGCAGGTTGGCATGACAAAAAGGAACTCTGAGAAGAGGAAGAGACTAGTTTGATCTACTAGACTCTTTAAAATAAGAATACACCCATTAAGGAAGTAGGGGAAGTTCATGGGAAGGGGCGAAACTAACTTTAAATGAGAATGCTCCCAGTAGGGACTAGTATGTTCCATTCAGGGAAGATTGGAAACTCCAACATACCCAGTAAAGGGGAAATAGAGGAAATAGGTTAATAAAACTGTCAAATGGCCATGCAGCTCGCTTCTGCACTTGTCTACAGGGCAGGGTGCCGTATTTTTAAAATCGAATAAAGAAAACCTCACTCACACTAAAATGAGTACAGATTGGATTACTTGAGCGTTTGTCAGTATAGACAACGTTTCTCACAAGATAGATCTTGGCTGAAAGTATAAATACCAGAAGGATATTTAGTTGTCCTTTATTAACTATTCAAAAGCATTTAACTGTAAATTGTTACAAACTACAGATGGCATTGCAAAGAATAGGCATACCAGAATACTTAATTGTACTCATGAGAAACCTACACATCAAGGGACAAGTTCTTAAGCGGATAATGAATGATTTAAAATCAGGAAGGGTGTGCATCAGGTTTGTATCTTTTCACCATACTTTTTCAATCTGTTTGCTAAGCAAATAAGTGGAGGAGTATGATTATATGGAAAAAATTTGGCATCAGCTTTGAAGAAAGACTCATTTACAACCTCAGGTAAGTAGATGATACAATCTTGCTTGCTAGGAGTGAAAGGGACTTAAAATACTGATGAAGATCAAAGACTTCAGCCTTTTGTATGAATTGCACCTCAATGAAAAGAAAACAAAAATTCTCACAACTGGGTTAATAAGCAGCACCATAATAAAAGGAGAAAAGATTGATGTTGTCAAGGATTTCATCTTGCTTGGATCTACAACCAATGTTCACAGAAGCAGCAGTTAAGAAATCAAAGAACATGTTACAGTAGGCAAATCTGCTGTGAAAGACATCTCTAAAAATGTGGGCCTGAGTCAATCACCTCATATGCATGTGAAAGCTAAGCAAAGAATTAGGAAGTCTGTAGAAGAATAGATGCATTTGAATTATGGTCCTGTGACATTCTCA
>NW_006408519.1:12118004-12119427 GCF_000296735.1 Chrysochloris asiatica | reverse complement strand
TCTGCCTTTGTCTCCTCTTAACAGTCTTCTTCCCATTCTCTTACCCCTCACCATGGGCCAGTCTCGTCTGAGGCACCATGCTTGACTGCAGGTTAACAAACTTTTCCAAGGAGATTATAATCTGGAGATTATAATGACCCATGACCCTCTGTAGGCTCTGAACTCTTTGTCAAATTAAATGGCCCTCCTTTCAAGTTAACTGGCCAGACTCCGGGACCCTGGACCTCCGCCATGCTATTGCTGTATATGAAGTTATCGTGGAAAACTGGGCCACCCGGACCAATTTCTTGGCTCCAAGTCACTAAGACTCTCTCTCCCTGGGTCCGCTAATGCTCCCTCAAGAACAAACAGTCTCTTAAGCTTCTGTCACTCTCATTGCGTGTTGTCAAATGGTGCCGCCAGTCACAACTCTCCAAACTCCCCTCCAGCCCTGCAGTCCTCCAAGACCCAAGGGACTGCCATTGATGCCCCCTTTACCCCTCCTTATAACCACCCACCTAACAACCCTCCTGCACTTGCTAGCTCTCACCAGGCCTCAGAAACACACCTCCCTCCTCCCACTCTGAAATGGCCCCTTCCTGGTTTACATCCCCTTCTCTGCCCCAGACTTGTATAATTGAAAGGGACAGAGCCCCAGCTGTACTGAAAAGCCCCAGGCCCCTACCAATCCTTACAAGGTAACATTGAGATGTACAACCTGCCCTACCTCAGCCACAAACCGGGAGCTGGCTGATCTATGCAAGGCTGAAGTGTGAGGATATCCGCCATGGGACTCATTTTAATTAGACTTTGGGTTGTGGGAAAGGGAGAAAGAAATCTGTGTAATCTATACACCCACACCACCAAGGTGGGCCACACAGTAACCACACTACTCTTCTATAGTTGCTATAAATGTGAGGGCACCCTTCTAGGTAACTGAATCTATAATCAATGGAACTGGGGTGGCCCTAACCCTTCTTGCGTGCCAACAGACCCAGATGTGAAATGCCACGTATCAAAAAGTTTAGCCCTAGACTACTTATTGGCTGTGGAAGGAGGAGGTGTCTGTGAAAAGTTCAATTTTGCTAACTTCTGCATACAAATAGATGACCAGGTTCTGGTAATAGAAATGCAGAAAGTTATAAAAGCCATGCAGAGGAAAAATGAGTACAGATGAGTATTAGGGGAAAACAGCTACCTGTACGTGAATATACAAAGAGATGAATGATTACTTTTTTTGAAATATAGTTTTTGATTGCAACACTGTCTTATTACAACTTCTAGTACACCAGCAGCTGCCATTAAGGAAAAGTATAACTTGACCGAGTGAACCTGCCAGGTCATATTCAGCAGCTGAGGAAAGCAGTTTAGAAGTGATTTCTCTACAAGGCAATACCCCCTCTGCAGATGCCCACAAAATTGAATATGGAAGGGCAATTTACAG
>NW_006408519.1:12109084-12116109 GCF_000296735.1 Chrysochloris asiatica | reverse complement strand
AGGAAATTTATCTACATTGGGGCCAGGTGTTGCCTTAGCCCTGTTTCAAATAGCCCCCAGAAGCGGGCTTAAATTAGCACTTATAAAGTTGTATACAGGAAACCGTCCCAGACAACTTCCTTCAACCCTCTACCTGACCTCAGCCAAGATTTAAAGGTGCAGTGGTATGTGCAACACCTCCACCACACATTCTATTATTTGTAAAATTGCTCTTTCCCAGGTCTGCTTCCTTCCCTACAGGTAACCTGACTCTTTCCAGCTTGGATATCATATTCTTCTCAGAACGTGGAGAGACAGACCTGAAAACCAGTTAGGGGGGAAAAAAAAAGTGGACTGGACCCTGGGAAGTCCTTCTAACCACCCCGTCAGCTGTCAAATTAGCTGGACTCAAAACTTGGACACAATGGGACTCTCATAAGACATTTTTCCTTTCAACGGGATGAAAACATTTGGGTCTATTTAGTTCAGAGTGTAATAAATACATCTGATTTGTTTTTCCTTTTGGGAGGGCATCTAGAAGTCCTGAATAGAATCTATTAAACTACTTGTTCTCTCTCAGCCATATGAACACCTAGAACAAGAAGACAATGTAAATTACTCAATTATTTAAGCTAATGTACAACTAGAGGGGGAAATTTATAGTATAATTAACAACCCCCATTTGAAATACTATAGCGTAGTTCACCCTGTTCCCTTTTCCCCCAACCTCACTCTATGGAAAAATAATAATTAAATTTCTTACAGAAAAATCTTGAAGGCCTAAATGAACCAAGGATCTAAATAAACAGGATAAAACTTAGCCCATCCATACAACCAAGATAAGGGTTTATTGGTGGGTTTATTCCCACTTACAGGATAAGGGTCTGCTGGAATTTACCACCCCAGCTGACAAGACAATCTGTTTGTTTTAAACACTGTGTTTTTGTATAAAACCCTGTTTCCCTCCTCACTTAGGGGTCAGAGTGATTTGGGCTTGAACTGACACTCTGACTGCCGGCAATAAACTTTGCTCTGTAAGTTTTCCCAGTTGAGTTCTTTCTGACTCCTGCTGTTGCAACAAATGCGCCAGACTGCAAAGCCGTTTGAGCTGCAAGGTGGGCAGTTCAAGCTCACCTGCTGCTCCACGGAAACCCTATACAGGGTCGCTATGGATTGGAACCCACTCGACGGCACTTCACAACACAAAAACAACAACAACCAGATTGCTCTTTAGAATTGACTATAGTAAAGCTTTGTCTCTCGTACTTTGGATGTGTTGTTAGCAATGACCAGTCCTCAGAGAAGGGCATCATGCTTGGTAAAGTACAGAATCGGAGAAAAAGAGGAAGATCAGCCATAAGATGGATTGATACAGAGGCAACAACTATGGGCTTTTAAACACACTAACAAGCGTGAGGATGGTGCAGGATTGGGTAATGTTTAGTTGGTTTGTGCATAGGGTGACTGTGAGTTGAAACCAACTTGAGGGCAAGTCATGATGTAATGTTGTTGGTTAATGCGCTGGACTGCAAAGTCTGCTTAAATCACTCGGCTGATAGTTCAAGCTCACCAGCTGTTCCTCAGAAATCCTATACAGGGTCACTATGGGTTGGAACCCGACTCAACAGCACTTAACAACAACAACAAATCTGTTAATATGTGTCCAGGTACTGATCAGAAGGACATGATGTTTATGGAGCAATCCTTATGAATTATTAGCGCTCCCTTTCTAATTGCCTCCTGGCTCAGAAATTGGGTAAAATCTGTTAGGACCACAGAGATTTGGAGACTTGTTTGACACTCAGATATGTTAATTTGGAAAATGCTACTTAATATCTAAGCACAACTAACACAATGGCATTTGGATCCTTTGGGTATATGATGGTAAGTCAGAAGTATTGCTACCAAGATAATAGAAACTTTTATTCACCAAATATATCAAAATGTGAAGCTATTGTTTCTTGTTTGAAGCCTGTGTTTTTTCTCTCTAATCCTTACCCAGGACTTCTGGTACTGGACAGTGGACCACAAGGTCAACAGTTCAAAACCACCAGCTGCTCCTTGGAAATCCTGTACAGTTCTATGAGTTAAAACCGACTCAAGGGCACTTAACAAGAGCAATCCTTTCCCAAAGAAATTTGTGCTCTTAAGTTTTTCATATTAGGTGTTGTTAAGCTTGTTGTAACTCATAGAGACCCTGAGTACGACAGAACAAAACGCTGCTTCGTCATACACCATCCTCATAACAGTTTCTGTGTTTGAGTGCATTGTTTCAGTCACAGTGTCATCTATTTTATTGAGAGTCCACTTTACCAAGCATCATGTCCCTTCTCCAGAGACTCATGCCTCCTGATAACATGCCCAAACATGAGAGCTGAAGTCTCACCATCTTCAATTCTAAGGAGTCTTCTAGCTGCACATCTTTCCAAAATAAGTTTGTTTTGGGTTTTTTTCATTCAGATAATGGTATATTTAATATTCTTTGGCAGCACCACAATTGAAATGCATCAATTCTTCTCTGGTCTTCCTTATTCATTGTCCAGCTTTCACATGCATATGAGGGATTTGAATATACTTTGACTCTTCTATTTTGCGCTACATCAAAATTATATAAATGAAAAAGTCCCTCTCCAGTGACTCAAATCATGTATGTTTTGTTCCTGTAATGATTTGGGGAACAAAATGAAGCCTGGTGGGGCAAGATCAGGGCTGGAGGGTAGATGGAATACGTTTTCCAATGAAATTCTCATAAAATAGTCCTTGCCACCATCAAAGAACATGTAGAGGAAAGAAAATTCCTCCTCTGCACAACTCTCTTGACCATTTTGTACCAAAGCAGTTTTCAATTTTCTTAAAATTTCTTCATAATAACGTCTATGACCGTTCAGTGTCCTGCAAGAAAATCTATCAAGATTAGTCTTTTGAAATACAAAAAGACAGTTGCTGTACCTTCTTAGCTGACCTCTCTGCCTTGAATTTAACTGGCTCAGCAGATACCCTCAGAAATCACTGTTTTGATTGAACCTTGCTCTCGGGCTCCTATTTGTAAAACCAAGACTCAACACAATCATGATTCATTCTATAAAATCATATTCATTAGCTTCTATAGATGAGTGATAAAAAGTTCAGCGCTTTCAGTTAGCAGCTCTTTGTACAATACTTTTGACACCCATCCAGCCAAAACCTTGTAGAAGCCAAGATATTTGCTTAAAACTAAGTGGCAGGCCATGTGAGATACAAATTTCAGTAGCTATCCCATCAGTGGTAATTTTTCTTCTACCAATTTCTGAGCTTTGGCCAGTGATTGTTCATTCATTGAGGTGGACAATCTTAACCTTTCTTGCTTCATCTTTGAGCTCTTATTGACCTTCCTTAAAATGCTTGATCCACCTAAAATTTGTTTTTGTGGAGTAACAACAACCAACAACAAAGCATACTGTAAACTTGCTGCAAAGCTTCAATGATTTAGCACAGAGGATGCTGAAGTTTTGTTAAAAATTTTATATTAATCCTGGCCACAAAATCATTTTTCCCCCCTATGATACAAAAGAATCCTTTTTTTTGAAGGCACCCTGTTGAAACTAAAAGAAGCATATTACTGAAAGTAACCTGTCTGCAGTCATCCACTGATCGCAGAGACATGTTTGTTGTTGTTGTTGTTGTTAAATGCTGTCTAGTCACTTCCGACCCATAATGACCCTGTATAGGCTTTCTGAGGAGCAGCTGGTGAGCTTGAACCACCGACCTTGCGTTGGCTTTTCAGTGTGGAGCATTAAGCCACAGTGCCACACCAGGACTCCAGAGACATGTTTGATAGAGATGATGCGAAGAAATGTAGGTTTTATTATTTAAGTCACAGATTGAATGCAACAGCCTCAGAGCAAGAAAACACAAGATCTAAGTACAAAGCATTGCAAGCACAGAAAATGCAGAGCAGAAAGAAAAGAAATAGCCGCCTTTGAGTTAGAGGCCAATACAGAATACAAAATGCAAATTTAGGTAATGAAGTCTGTGGTTCCCTGGAGGAAAAGTGAAGAAAGCATTTCAAGGGTAGAGTAAACAAATCTGTTGACAATAACTAAGTGCGCCAGTAAGATGGAGAATGAGAATTGACCTTTCTCAATGTTAAGGTAACCCTTGATCTTGACAAAAGCGGTTTCAGTAGAGTAATCAAGATGAAAGGCTTCTGGAAAGAGTGTAGTAGTTGAGAAGACGTAGAAAACAGATATGAAATAATGGAAGATTTTTTTTTTTTTAAACTACAGCAACCTATTTCCATGGTGATGGGAATGATCCAGAAATGAGAGCAAATTTGTTGTTGTGAGATGTTATTGTTGTTGTTATCTTCTATGAAGTTTTACACACACAGAATAAAACACTGATCAGTCTTGTGCCATCCCCATGAGATCACGGTTGGTTTTCATGCTAGAAGAAGCATATGATGCTTATCAGGGGAAAGAGGGAAGGGAGAATCATTTACTGCTAGAGGATAGACACAAGTTAACTTGGGTGTCAGGAAGGCAATATACAAGAAGTGGGAGGTTGGCAGAAGAAAGAGTCAGGTAGGGTAAGACATAAGTAGGAGTGCAAGTGTTAAAGCGACTAGAGGTCAACATTGATGAGTTGATGGTACTTGGAGCATACTGCAATCATTGAAATAAAGCATGTAACTTTTTAACGTGAAACTGATGGTCTGCTCTGTAAACTTTCAGTCAATTAGCAATAAAAAGTTAAAAAATAATATTGAAACACTCTAGTTATCCAGCTCATACTGACCTTTCCTTTCTCTATACTTCTAAATCTTATGTCTCATTCTTTAGAATAATTTATGTTAATTAACCATTATTGAATATTACTGTAGGTTTGGGTCCCAATAACCAAACTATTTAAAATTAGTATTTGTCACAATATAATCCAGAACATCAGCAATGTGCACCAAGTGCACAGTGATTTCTATCACCAGCTGCACACTCTGGTGATCTACCTGGTTACATCAGCTTCAGTCTCAGCTGGTTCTAGTACCAGCTGTAGTGATTCCCATTCAAGGTCCTGAATGCCTCTGCACCCAGGTGAGATACCCCCTTCACTACTTCACCACACTCTTGTTGGGGTTCACTTTCTTGAACTTCTGCTGGTTCCTGGGCATTGTGACTTCACTGCTAAGTTGCTGACAGACCAAATGTTAGAACTAAACGACATGCAGGAAGAGACACTGCAGAGATCTGGATACTGAGACTGCAACATCCTACAAAGATGACTGATTATGAGATCCCAGCCCAGTTTCATCGATTACGCATGAAAGCCTATATCCAAACCATACACTATGATAAGGGCATATTGTTGTTGTTTGCCATGGAATAAATGTATAGCGTCCTTATGTTGTGTTGTTAAGTGCCATTTAGTCAATTCCAACTCATAGTGACCCTGTATAGGGTTTCTGAGCAGCTGCTAGTGAGTTTGGACCACTGACCTTGCAGTTCAAACTGACCTTATGATCAAGTGCTTATCGTACAGCACCACACCAGGACTCCAGTGTTCTTATGTTGCTGTTGTTTTTGTTGTTAAATGCTGTCACATCAATTCCAACTCATAGCGATCCTGTATAGGGTTTCTGGCTGGTGAGCTTGAACCTCTGACATTGTGGTTGAAACCAAACTTGCAGTCCAGCGCATTAACCCACAGCACCACACCAGGATCCCCCAGTGTCCTTATAGACTAGAGTAAAAGAAAAATCATTCCATGGGCCTTTCTTTATAGAACCAGACTACCAACTTTTGAAATGGTTGAAAACGGACCAATTTTTTATTTTATAGTGACTATGGGTAGTCCTCCCATCTTCCTTTGATGATTTCTGTATCATCTATCATTTTGTTCTTTTAAAAACCTCCACTGAGTCCATTTTGACTCATAACAACCCTATAGGGCAAAGTAGAACTCTTCTATATGGTTTCTGAGACTATAGCTCTTTCTGGAAGCAACCGGTCTCATCTTTCTCATAAAGAGTGACTGATGGGTTTGAGCCCCTGCCCTTGCATTTAACAGTCCATCTTGCCCATAGAATCCTTCAATATTGCAACCTAAGGCTTGACTGTTTTCTATAGTTATTTCAATTTAAGAAAATATGACCCTGTTCTCTTTTGAGTTTCTAAAAGGTCTTTGCATATTCATCACAAAACTTTGTCCCCTTGAGCCATGCTTTGAAATAAGCTGTTCAGCTCTTTTACTTCATCTTTTCTTACTTCATTTTTCCTTTCTTTTGCTTTAACTACTCTGCATTCAAGGGCAAGTTTCAGAATCCCTATTGATATCCATACTGGTATTTTCTTTCTTTCCTGTCTTCTTATTGACCTTTTGCTTTCTTTATATATGGTGTCCTTGATGCCATCCCACAACCAGTCTGGTCTTCAGTCACTATTATTCAGTGCATCAAATATATTATTTAGATGGTCTCTAAATTCAAGCCAAACTTGTTTTAATTTGATTCAGTTCCAACTTAAACTTTCATTTGAGCAACTGATGATCTATACTACAATTACTCCAGCCTTGTTATGACTAATATTAAGATTCTTCATGGTCTCATTGGAATTCTGGTGTGGCGCTGTGGGTTAATGTGCTGGACTGCAAGGTTGGCAATACAAGCCCACCAATAGCTCCTTGGAAAACCTATACAGGGTTACTAAGAGGTGTAACCAACTCAACAGCACTTAACAACAACAACAACAACAATGGACTCTTTTGCAAAGATATGGTTTATTTAATTCCTGTGTGTTCTATCAGATGGGAGCTATAATAGCAATTGTGAGGATGACAAGGGTTGTGTGGTGTTTCATTCTGTTGTGCATAGGGTGCTTATGGGTCAGAACCAACTTGAAGGCAACTAACAACAACTTAGGGAATAATCATAATTCATCTGTCAGTTTGGTCACAATGATGGCTTATGTGTTGCTGTGATGTTGGAAGCTTTGCCACTGGTATTTTATTTTAACTGTTTTATTGTGAATTATGTGATAGTTTACATGGGAGAACATTAGTTTTACACTCATCCT
>NW_006408519.1:12104813-12105945 GCF_000296735.1 Chrysochloris asiatica | reverse complement strand
TAAATTTTGAAGTCAGAGAGTGAAAGATTTCCAACCTTATTCTTCTTCTTAAGCCATGCTTTGCTTATCCTGGGTCTCTTTCCTTTCCATATAAAGTTTTTAATTGTTTTTTTCCATTTCTTTGAAGAATGCTGTTGGAATCTGAATTGGTATTACATTATATGTGTAAATTGCTTTGGGCAGTATTGACATTTTCACAATGTTAAGTCTTACTATCCAGGAACATGGTACATTCTTCCATTTTTGTAGGTCTCTTTTGGTTTCTTATAGAAGTGTTTTATAGTTTTCTTTATATAAGTCCTCTGTTTCTCTGGTTACATTTATTTCATCCTTTGGGTGGCTATTGTAAATGGTATTGGTTTCCCAATATCCTTTTCATCACTGTCATTTTTGGTATAGAATAAGCCAACTGATTTTTGTATGTTGATCTTATATCTTGCCATAAAAGTCCTGGTATGGCACTGCAAGATAATGCATTGAAGGTCAGTTTGAACTTCAAGATCAGTGTTTCAAACTCACCAGCCTCTCCTCAGAAACCCTATACAGGGTCACTATGAATTGGAACCAATTTGACAGCACTTAACAACAAGAACATACATGTAGATCTCATCATATGGAATATATAGGAACAAAATTGACTATATCTTGGAAAAAAGATGAAAAAGCTCAATATCATCAGTCAAAACAAGGCCAGGGGCCAACTGTGGAAAAGACCATCAATTCCTCATGCGAGTTCAAGCTGAAGCTAAAAAACATGAATAAAAGTCCACGAGAGCTAAAATGTGACCTTGACTATATCCCACATTGCAGGAAGCAGCTTGGCTTCTGCTGTATAACACAGTCCCAGCAGAAGGAGAAACATCATGCAAAGCAGATAATTCTCAGACACTGGCTTCTGTTTCTCTCTAGGATAACTCTGAATTCACTTGTAAAAATATATAATATTGCCATATTCACAGATTTTTCTATGAGCTCTGCAAACCTCGGGAAAAAAAACCCGTCTAGCCACAATTGTTTCAGCTTTGGTGGATTGAATTCAAAGGGAATTGTATGAGCCACTCCCATTCACAGAAAACCTAAGTACAAAGTAACTGCATTTATGAGATCACAAAAGCAGATAACAAACTAAAGT
>NW_006408519.1:12094916-12104283 GCF_000296735.1 Chrysochloris asiatica | reverse complement strand
TTGTTAAGGTTGTCTAATCACAGAGTGAAGGAATGTTATAATTAAAACTGTGTAATAATTCAAGGGAAAAATCAAAGTATCAAATCATTATGCATTGTGTAATTTTAAGTATAAAAATAAAGACTTGCTGAGCCAGGGCAGAGAAAAAAACAGAGAGAGAGCTCCATCAGTCAACTATGCTGAGGCTCCTCGATTGCTTTCATTTTCGCCGACTCCGTGTCTCCTCTCGTGTCCCGTGACCCTGCGAGAGCTGGACTCCTGCACCACATGAATTTAGAAACCATCTCAGAATAGATTTGATGTGTTAGACACTAATAACCGATGATCAGAATAGTTGTGGCATGACATCAAGAACATACATTAAAAAAAAACAAATGAAAAAAGAGAAGACCAAAATGGATGTCAGAAGACACTCAAATTGGCTCTTGGATGTAGAGTAGCTAAAGTTAATGGAAGAAATGAGAAAGTAAAAGAGCTTAACAGGAAATTTCAAATGGCAGTTTGAGAAGACAAAATTACAATGAAATGTGCAAAGATCTAGAGTTAGAAAACCAAAAGGGAAAACACTCAGCATTTCTCAAGCTGAAAGAACTGAAGGAAAAATTCAAACCTTGAGTCAAAATATTGAAGGATTCTATGAACAAAATGGGAGTCCTGGTGTGACTCTGTGGGATAAGCTGCTGGACTGAACCACAAGGTCCGTGGTTCAAACTCACCAGCAACTCCTTGGAAACCCTATACAGAACCACTCAATGGCACTTGACAACAATAACATGGGCAAAATAAGGGGTTCTGGTGGCATAATGGGTTACGTATTGACTGGCAACCACAATGTCAGGAGTTCAAATCCACCAGTCTGTCTGCGGGAGAAAGATGAGGCTTTCTGCTCCCATAAAGATTTACATTCTCAGAAACCCTATACATGGTCACTATGAGTCTGAACTAACTAGACAGCACACAACAATATCATGGGGAAAATATTGAATGACCTTGGAAACATAAAATTTAAATGGAAGAAATATAGTCACTGTACCAAAAAGAAATTATTTATGTTCCGTCATTTCAAGATGTAACAGATGATCAAGAACTTATGGTTCTGAAGGAAGACGTCAAAGCTGCACTGAAGACATTGGCAAAAAACAAGGCTGTAGGAATTGACAGAATACAAATTGAAATATTTCAACAAACTGATATAACACTGAAGGCACTCATTCAGCTATGCCAAGAAATTTAGAAGGCAGCTACCTGGTCAACCAATTGAAAGACTTCCATATTTTTGCCCTTTCCAAAGAAAGGTGACTCCATGGAATGTGGAAATTACCAAGCAATATTTTTAATATCACACACAAGTAAAATTTTATTGAAGATAATTCAAGTGTGGTTGCAGCAGAACATCAAAAGGAAGCTGCTAGAAATTCAAACTGAATTCAGAAGAGGCTATAGAACTAGAGATAATCATTACTGATGTCAGAGGGATATTGCTAAAATCAGAGAATTCCAGAAAGAAGTTTATTTATACTTTATTGACTATGGAAAAGCATTCACCTGTGTGGATCATAACAAACTATGGATAACATTTCAAAGAATGTGTATTTCAGAACACTTAATTGTGCTCTTGAGGAGATTAATCTGTACATAGATCAAGAAGCAGTCATTGAAGCAAAATAAGGGGACACTAAATGGTTAAAAATCAGGAAAGGTGTGCGCCAGGGTTGTAGCCTTTCACCATACTTATTAAATATGTATGCTGAGAAAAGAATCTGAGAAACTGTATTATATGGAGAAAAGTATGGCATCAGGACTACAAAAAGAGTAATTAACAGTCTGTAATATGCAGATGATACAACCTTGCTTGCTGGAAGTTAAGAAAACTTAAAATAATTACTGATGAAAATCAAAGATTTCAGCCTTCAGTATGGATTGCACTTCAATGCAAAGAAAACAAAAATCCTCACAACTGGACACATAAATAACAGCATAATAAATGGAGAAAAGATTTAAGTTGTCATTTTTGCTTGGATCAAAATCAATACTCATGGAAATTGTTGTTAGGTACCATCGAGTCGGTACCGGCTCATAGCAACCCTATGCACAACAGAACGAAACACTTCCTGGTCCTGAATTCCCGGCTACTACTCATGTAAGTAGTAATAGTTACAACATCAAACGACATACTTCATTAGGCAAATCTGCTGTATAAGACTTCTTTAAAGTGCTGAAGAGCAAAGACGTCAGTTTGAGGACTAGGGTGTGCTTGGCCCAAACCATTGTGTTTTCAATTGCCTCATATGCATGGGAGAATTGGACAATTCATAAGAAACACTGTAGAAGAATAGATGCATTTGAATTATGACATTAGAAAATAATATTGAAAGTATCATGGACTGCCAGAAGAAAAAACAAATCTGTCTTGGAAGACATACAGCCAGAATGCTCCTTAGAATCTAGGACGGTGAGACTTTGTTGCTCATACTTTGAATATGTTGTCAGGAAGAACCTGTCCCTGGAGAAAAAATTATGCTTGAGGGTCATTGAAAAAGAGGACAACCCCCAATGAGATGGATGACCTGGGGGCCACAATGGGCTCAAACACAACAACAATTTTGAGGGTGGTGTTTTGTTTTGTTGTGCAGAGGACTTTTTATAAGTGGAAACCAACAAGAGGACACTTAACAACAGAGGGAATCAAACTGATAATAGTATGTGGATGAACTACCCAGAAAAGGAGGGTTAGAAAGGTTACACAAACGGAAGAATATAATCCAAGTCACTGCATTGTACATGTAGGAACTTGAATTGGTGGATGTTTTAGCTATGAGTATTCTCAATAACAAAAAAGCTAATTAAATTATTAGGAAAAAAGCAAAGACAAACATGATTGTGAATCCTTTAGACATCCAGACCTAATGCAGAGCCTTCCTGAAAAATCTACTTCATCTACTCTTCTTTCTTAGCTTCATGTCTGCAGTAGTGAGCTCACAGCACATTGAATCAAGTGCAAGGACAGACTCCAAAAATGCCCTGGTTCTGTTATGCTCAGCAAATGTAAGGTGATCACAGAAATATGCTCTATCCCACATTACCACAAAGCCACACACTTAAGAGCAAATTACCTGTCATTCATGTGTTTGTGTAGTGGTATGAGGTGATAAGAATAGAATCTTACTAGAAAATATAAGGTTTCACAGAAGGAAAATTGCAGAATTCTCTGTGTGTTTCTACTCATTCCATTTTCATGAATAAACTAGGCTCCAAAGTATGCCATGTATAAATTATTTAACCACAGGTAAATCTCTTCATTTTGGAAGTTGTTAGAAATGACTTGTTTGTTGTGACTCACTAGAAAGTAAGCTTTTTGTGAGTATGGTTCACTGTCACAGCCCCAGTGTCCTGAACAGTGGCTGGTACAAATACGTGGTCAATATAAGGAGCTCTGGTAGTGTAGTGGTTATGAATCGGGCTGCAAACGCAAGGTCAGCAGTTCGAAACTACCTGCTGCTCCGTGGAAGAAAGATGAGACTTTCTACTCCCGTAAAGATTTACAGCCTCGGAAACCCTATACAGGGTCGCTATGGGTTGGAACCAACTCCACGGCACTTAACAAGAACAACAACATATATTTATCAAACGTATGGGCAGGTGAAGGAATGGTATCATGTTTCTCCACTAGGGACACAATGTTTGTCCCACCTAATCAGATTCTTCCCTAGACACACAAGGTCCTTATCTATATGTTTAAAGTGATATTACTTTTATGACCAGACTTAAATGAATAATCATCTTCATTTTCTTTCTTTTATACGTAAATGCGGTTTCTTTGTAATAGATTCTCCTTCCTGTAGAGCTACATTTCTAAGAAGCAACACTAAGCTTCATAATCACCTGAGTACTATTTAATAAATTACTCCAGTAAATTTTTATGTGTAATACTTAAATACTTGTTATAGATTAATTTAACAAGTTGCACTCTATATAAATAAGGAGCTCTGGTAGCGTAGTGGTTACGAATCGGGCTGCTAACCTCAAGGTCCTCAGTTCAAAACTACCAGTGGTTCTGCAGGAGAAAAATAAGGCGTTCTGCTCCTTTAAAGATTTACAGCCTCAGAAACCCTATGCAGGGTCACAATGAGTCGGAACTGACTACACGATACTTAACAACAACAACAACCCTATATAAATATGAAAAAAGGATTTTTGTTTGTTTTTTTTTTTCCCAAAAGTGCTTAAATTCCTAACAGACTAGCTAAAACAGGGAGTAGAAGAACTTTCTCTCAATGCCCAAACTGACTTCATTGTCAGTATTCAACATCACAAGGAGCTCTGGTAGCATAGTGGTTACGAATTGGACTGCTAACCTCCAGGTCAGCAGTTCAGAACTACCAGCTTCTCTGTGGGAGAAAGATGAGGCTTTCTGCTCCCATAAAGATTTATAGCCTCAGAAATCCTATGCAGGGTTGCTATGAGTCGGAACACACTCCACGGCACACCACCACCACTCAACATCTCAGCACCTTCCCCCAAACTTCCCCTCTGAGCCTTAACTCATTTCCAGATCATTGATAGTCACCTAAATTACATATATCATGCAGGCTCCCGGATATACAAGGACATGTCAAAAATTATCTGCTCACCAGTTATACTAAAATGCCCATTCATATTCACAGCTGTTGATAACATTGAGTATGCATGTGAAATGATTCTGTTGAATAGACAAGCGACAATAGATTGTGTGGAAAATCATTTGTAAATTAGCAGTGGCTCTGCCTATGAAATAATCCATGAAAGACTTGGGTTTCAAAAATTGTGTGTGAAATGGGTACCAAAACAACTCATGGACGAGCATAAATAGAAGCATTTGGACATCTGCAAACAACATTTGGACCAATACTGGAAAGAAGGTAAAAGTTTGTTTTAAAAAATTGCTTCTAATGACAAGACATGGATTCAACATTAGGAACATGACAGTAAACAATGGAGTATTGATTTGAAAACACCCTCAATCACCAACCAAGAGAAAGTTCAAAAGTCAACCGTCAGCTGGAAAATTGATGCTTACAGTTTTCTGGAATTTTCAAGGGCCAGTATTGGAACATTATCAGGAAAAAGGTTCAATAGTCAACAATTCCCGTTACAGGGAGATGCTTACGGAAGAGCTGAAGCCTAGATTTCAGAATAAATGCAGAGGACTGTTATCCAAGGGAATTGTGATCTTGCATGACAATGAAAATCTACATATCTCTGCATACACTGTTTTTGACACTCACCAAAAAATTTCATTTTGAGGTGTTAAAGCATCCTCCCTATAGTCCTGATCTTGCTCCATCAAGCTCTCACCTGTTTGTATCCTGAAAGCAATCCTTCAAGGAAGAAGACTCACCTCTGATGAAGAAGTACATCCCCAGCTCACAGCCCAGCCTAAAACATTTTAAAATAAGGGAATACAAAAGCTCATTGACAGAGGGACAACCAACAACAACAAACTGAAAATCAAAGGGGTTATGTCAAAAAATTATGCATTTGTCTTTTCTTGAAAGTTGGTTAAAATAAATTCTACATCCAGAGTGTAGATAATTTCTTACTCCCTCTTGTAAATGAACTCAGGAAGTATATTTATGCATATATCCACACTCAGAAAGCTTTCATGATAAGGAAGCACCTGTCTACAGGGGTGTGTTCCACAAAAACTCGACAACTGCTTCACTTACAGCTTCAAAATGTGTGTAACTATATGTCAGTGACACAACCCACTACACTTCTAGAGCCCTACAATGAGGAAGTCTAGGAAACATAGATTTTAGCTTTCCAGTCTTGATGCACTAAAGAAAGTTTGGAATTGATGCTGAGTAGCAATTCACTACACCCACCGCCAAACCTAAAAACCAAACCATTTGCTCTCCAGTTCATTTTATTCATGGTTCAGAGTGGAACTGTTCTCTATAAGGTTTTCAATGACTACTTTTTAGAAGCAGATCATCAGTTCTTCTGAGGTACCTCTAGGTGAATTTGAATTTCAAACTTTTGAACATAACTGTTTATACACTACCATGTTCACCATGCAAAGTCTCAAAATGTATTTCCCATGCATTCTTTCTTCAAGTTTCTGGAGGATATATCTCTCAGAATATGAATAAACCAAGAGAGATATGTGATAAAGAAACACAGAACTCAAGATTGGGGAAAAGAGAAAGGGCTCCTCAGGACAATGGTTTTAGTTAGATCCAGGATAACAGTCGTTCCTTAACCAAGAAAGTCCTGGCTGACAATCCAGGTTCAAACAGCTCAGAAAGAAGGCCCTGGGAAAGACTTCTTCAGGAAGATGAAATAAATGGAACTGATATGTCTACATGCCTTGAGTTTAATGGAAAAAGTTTGAGTCTGAATTAATGACAAATACATAGAAGACTAAAGTGAATTAACATAACTCCAGGAGGAAAAAAAATGAGCTAGAAAGGAAATTCATTCACTTCTGTAGTAGGGAGTCAGTAAGTAATGCTTAAAGCTAAAAAAACAAAAAACAACAAAAACAAACAAACAAAAAAAAAAACAAGGAATTTTTATAATAAATGAATAAATACTATTTAAGATATAAAGGTTATTATTTTGGTTAACCAAAAAGGGTGTGAGGGGATGTCTAGTTCCTATAAGTAATTTTATAAAATTGTATGGCTGTATGAACTCTGTGACTTTTTTATGTTTGGTAAAAATGAAAACTTTAGAGGAGTTAAAAAATGAATTACAGTTCTTCATAATACCCAGTCTTAAAATAAATGTATTCTATGAAGAGAATAAAAATACTTCCCAAATTAACTCACAAGAAATACCTCTCAACATTAGCTAGATCTGAAGTAAGAAAATGCTCAAAGACTGGAAACAGATGACAGCAGTAGTTTCAGAAATGATCACAAGCTATAAGCTTTTGAGAATTCATTAATCATTCACTAGATGGGGCTAACACACTGCTTAGAGGTAACAACAAACTAAAATACTCCATTTTGCAAGTAAACTAGTCATTGAATGGATATGTGTTCTTTAGATTTATTTGTTAAATAGAAAATTTCAATTAGCACATTATGTAAATCTGTTTTCTTATAATATATATATATATTGTCCATTTGCAATAGCTATACTGCATATTATTATGGCTGGTGTCTGTGTGCCATGGAGTCAGTTCCGACTCATAGCGACCCTGTACAGGTTTTCTGAAGCTGTAAATCTTTACAGGAGCAGACGCCTCATCTTTTTCCCATGGAACAGCTGGTAGTTTCTAACTGCTGACCTTGCGGTTCACAGCCCGATTACACACTGTTAAAAAAATAGTGATTATCTAGTTACTATGTATGATTTTATATATAGGAAAACTATGGTCCAGAGAAAAAGCAATTGCCTGATAGGTAAATATAGTGGCCAGGACAAATACCCAGATCTCCTGGAAAAAATCCATAGACAACCACATAACTATTACAAGGAAGTCAGCAAAGCAGGAGTGTGGGGAAAGATAGGCTGACTGTGTGCTTAATGCATAAGCTTCCAAATTAAGAATTTTCTATATGTTCCCTGGAAAATTCAGTGATAGTGATGGTTGAGTCTATCAGGGTCTATCAACAGGAGAGCTAAAGAAATACTTGCAAATTGAAAACCGTATTTCAACTTTGTAATATTTAAATTTCACAATGTTTTATAGCTAACGGATTTTATTCAAGCAAGATAATTTTTACCTTTGTCAACATAACTAGTCAAATACAGTTGTTAATATTCCCAGTTAAAAGGATTTTATAAATTGATATTATAAATATTGGTGAGTTTCTAGGGAAACTGCCTTCTTCATACGCATTCACCACTTGAAGGAAGCTAAATTGGTCTGAACTTTGTTGTGGTAAGATTGTAAAATAAGCATTCCATTTGAATTAGAATTTCCATTTCTCAAATTTATCTTGAAAATGGATTTGCATAAATATGTATGGTTCTATTTAAAAGGATATTTTTTGTAGCACAATAAACTATTTCAATCTAAATGCCTAAGAATTGTGAGTTGGACAAATAAATATTACTTATGTTTGATTCCCACTGTGTTGTTTGTCTATCCTTCTATATTCTGGGAACCAATCATTCCTCCTATCTTCCTGCAAACAGCAACAGAGGATTATAGTTGCTGTTAAGTGCCATCGAGTCGGTTCCACTCACAGCGACTCTGTGTAGGGTTTCAGATGCTTTAAATCTTCGTGGGAGCAGAAAGACTCTTCTGCAGAGTGCCTGGCAGACTCAAACCATGGACCTTGTGATTCAAAGTCCATTGCATATTGAATGGAGCCACCACACTCCCCGCAGAGGCTTGTTGTTGTTTAGTGTCGAGTGGATTCTGACCCATAGCGACCCTCTATAGGATTTTCAAGGAGGAGTTGGCTTAACAACTGCTTAATTCTGCCCCCCTTCACCTAAGTTGACTGTTCTAGGGGTTGACCCACTTGCTCCTAGTTGGACTTTTTTCTGGGAATTTAAAGTTAGGACTGAGAGTAAAATGTCAGTGTCTGTGTGACTGAAATGACAATGCTTGTATTTTATATCTGGTATCTTGTTTCCTTTCTGCTCTGTAAAACCATTTGGCAGAGGAAAAAAATAACAAAGCAGATGCATGAATGGAAACCATGAGGGTGATCTTATTAAATTTCTTTATTAATATATCACAGCTCTGTTCCTTCTATCTTTATTATCTGAGAAATTCTCATTTTGTTAAAATGTATTCATATTTTTTGCTTAACCTAGCGCAAAAATGTGCTTTTGCAACCTACAGTAAAAGGAATCCTCATTAATAAAGGTATATATTAAAATAGTGTAATACTATGCAGCTAATATATTTTAAAAGGAGCTCTGGTAGTGTAGTGGTTATGAGTCGGGCTGCCAACCGCAGAGTCAGCAGTTTGAAACTACCAGCGGTTCCTGAGGAGAAAGAGAAAGATGAGGCGTTTTGCTCACATAAAGATTTGTAGCCTTGAAAACCCTGTACAGGGTCACTATGAGTCAGAACCGACTCCACAGCACATAACAATAACAACAACAACAATATATTTAAAAGTTCAGCAGTTCAAACTCACCAGCTACTCCTTGGAAACCCCATACAGGGTCGCTATGAGTTGTAAACGATTTTCTGCTCCCATAAAGATTTACAGCCTTGGAAACCCTGTACAGGGTCGCTATGAGTCGGATCCGATTCAACGGCACTTAACAACAACAACAAGAATATAGTACAAAGTGTGCCAATTATAAGAATTTTCTGGTGAGTTTTTTTTTAATTGCTGCCTAGGATAATTGGTGCTGCTCTAGAAGAAAGATGAGGATTTCTATTCCAACAAAGATTAAAAGTCACGGAAAC
>NW_006408519.1:12093603-12094255 GCF_000296735.1 Chrysochloris asiatica | reverse complement strand
TTTTTCTGTTCTTTCAGCTTAAGAAATGTTGAACATTTTCATCCCTTTTTATTTTCTAACTGCACATTAAATTATAATACTTGACTTTGTCTTGAGTTGCTCTTTGAAATTTTATATTGAGCTTTTTTATTTCATCATTGCTTCCATTTAGCTTTAGCTTCTCTATGTTCAAGAGCAAGTTTCAGAGTCTCTTCTGACATCTATTTGGTCTTTTCTTTCTTTCAGCTTTTTAGTGAGCTTTTGCTTTCTTCATATATGATATTCTTGATTTTCCCCAATAACTCAACTGGTCTTCAATCATTAGTATCCAATGCGTGAAATCTTTTCTTGGATTGGTGTTTAAATTCAGCTGGAATATACTCAAGCTCATATGTTGGCTGTTATGAACTTGTTTTAATGTTCTTCAGCTTCAGCCTTAACTTGCATGTAAGCAATTGATGGTCTGTTCCATAGTCAATCCTTGTCCTGACCTTATTTTGGCTGATTGTCTCTTCCCACAGATGTAGTCAATTTGATTCCGGTGTATTCAATCTGGTGAAGTTGTGATAGTCATTGGTCTTGCAAAATTCTGCCATGCAATCTCCAGCATCATTTCTGTTACCAAGGTCATGTTAAGTGTTAAGTGCCTTCGAGTCGGTTCTGACCCATAGCG
>NW_006408519.1:12090228-12090888 GCF_000296735.1 Chrysochloris asiatica | reverse complement strand
CTGGGTGGTTCAAACATTTAATACATTGAAATGTTACCCAAAAGTTGGATGTTCAAGTACATTCAGAGGCACCTTGAAAGAAAGACCTATCTATCTAAGCTCAGCCATTTTAAACACTAGGAAGTACAAGTCTACTCTGACAGAAATGGGGTATTCATGAATCAGAATGGTCTCAATGGCAACTGTTTTATTGGTTTTGTGTTTTTAACACCTGTGTGAGGATCTTGTAGCTCAGACTGTAGATTCTAGACCAAGTACCAAAGAATTAGGACCATCTCAAACTATAACTTAGCATATGAGTGTTAATGACGCTTAAAATATACCTTAAGTATGTTTGACAAGTCAAATATTTGAATAAGAGTGGTTTAATGATGCAATCACCCACTTGTATATGAAAGGTGTGCTTTGTAATTCATTTCATTTTAGAAGATAATGACATCAAATTGGCAACTGGTTGTGTGGATATATAAATGCTTTCTCCAAACACATGCATCAAAAGGTCATTATTGGTTCATGAAAGCCAACTCTTACACTGAAGTCCATGTTTGGAATTACATATGACTCACCAAGAGAGGCAGCTCTTCCCCAGTCACATTTTGAGTGCCTTCCAACCTGAGGGGCTCAATTTCTGGCACTATATCTGACTACGCAAATGTGTTC
>NW_006408519.1:12086815-12088961 GCF_000296735.1 Chrysochloris asiatica | reverse complement strand
CAATGTATTTTGATTGCATGTTTTATCAATTTTAGACTGAAGAAGTTGGTAGAATTCTTCAATTTCATCATCACAGGCTTTAGTAGTTGGTGCATAAATTTGAATAATGGTGCTATTAATTGGTCTTGCTTGTAGGTGCATCAGTATTATCTGATCACAGACAGCATTATATGTCACGATAGAGCTTGAAATATTCTTTTTTATGATGAATGTTACATCATTCATCTTCAATTTGCCACTCCTGACATGGTAAATTATATGATTGTCAGATTCAAATTGGTAACTACCAGTCCATTTCAACTTACTAATGCCTAGGGTATTGATCTCCATGCAATCCATTTCATTTTGACAACTTTTTCCAAGTTTCACACTTTAGATATTCCATTTACAGCGGATTCTCCTCATGTTGAGTTTTGCCCCATTAGTAAATGAAGGTCCTTAAAGTTTTACTCCACGTGTCATCATGGTCAATTCTACCTGAGGAAGCAGTTCTTCCCCATTCATGTTCTCAGTGCCTTCCAACCAGGAGGGCTCATCTTCCAGCAATAATTCTGATAATAATCTAGTGGAATTCTTCATATTTCAATATTCAATATTCTTGTGCTATCTGACAGTGTTCTTCTGCTATTCATAAGGTTTTCAGTGTCCAAGCATTCATAAGTAGTTCATCTCTCCTTTTTCTCAGTCTTTCTTAGTCTGGAAGTTCAACTGAAACCTGTCTACCATGTGTGAACCTGCTGGTATTTAAAATATCAATAGCACAATTTCCAACATGCCAGCAACATGAAATCCACAGCAGAATGACAAACTGACAAATAAATGATAGTTGCTTACTTTGCATGTATGTAAGTCATCTAGAAAAAACTCCAAAAACCTCCAGAATGTACCTCTCATATAAGTCATATCTGTATCTTACTGTATTAAAATTTTTGTGAAAATTCTGACCAAACCCTTATCCTTTTAAACAGACTTTATATAGATTCTTTGGGAGAAAAATGAGGTTTTCTGTTCCTGAAAAGATTTACAGCCATGGAAATCCTATACAGAATCGATATATGTCAGAACTGACTCAATGGCACTAAACATTGTATCTTGGTATGGTACTGCAGGATAATGTACTGGACCACAGGTGCATTTAAACTGCAAGGCCAGGAGTTGAAACTCGCCAGCCATCACTTGGAAACCCTATACAGGGTTGCTGTGAGTCAGAACCAACTTGGTGACATATAACAACAACAATGTGTGATTTTCCTCATGTTCCCTCAAAAGTCAGGCAGCAGTGATTTTTTTTTTTTTTTTAATTCACAGAACCTTCACAGAGTAGCTATGAACAGACATCGAAGACCATGTAAAATACAGGTCCTGAATACAGAAAAGGCATTGTTATGGATTGAATTGTGTCCACCAAACATGTGTTATAAACCCTAACCTCTATGCTTGTGACTAGCATCCCACTTAGTTATCTTTGTTCTTTCTATCAGTGAGATAGGACTAGTGTGTTTTGAGTCAATACCTTGTAGAATATAAAAGGAGCAGATTAAGCAAGCAAAGATTCTTCTCCAGAAACCCTATGCAGGGTTTCTGTGAATAAGAATTGATTCCACTTTCTGATTCCACAGCATATAACACCACCTAAACAACAACAGGATGCAGAGAAACCTCCAAGGATCCAGGAAACAGAAGTTGAAGAGGCAAGGACCCTCTCTAGAGCCAAGCAAGAAAGAATGCCTTCCCCTTGTGCCAGAACCCTAAATTCAGAATTCTAGCTTCCTAAACTGTGAGAAAGCCAGATTTCTGTTTGTCATGGCAGTCTTAGTGGCACAGCAGGTTAAGACTGGACTGCCTACTGAAAGTTTTAGTGGTTCAAACCCACCAGCTGTTCTGTGGAAAAAAAGATGAGGCAGTGTGCTTCAGTAAACATACAGTCTCAGCAACTTTATGGGGCATGTATACTGTGTCCTTTAGGGTTTCTATGAGTCACAATAGACATAAGGGCAGTGGTTTTGATTTGGCCTGGTTTTAAGACAGGTATTATCCCATTTTGTTGTACAAGTCATAGGTTCTACATGGTACACCTGAAAATACTGGTACAACAAGCACTTCTGACTAAAACAATCAGTTGTTGTTGTTGTTGTCAGGTGCCATC
>NW_006408519.1:12075681-12085915 GCF_000296735.1 Chrysochloris asiatica | reverse complement strand
TGAAACTGCCACTTTCTGGAGTGCAGTCTAACACAGCAGTTCAAACTCAGGTACTTTCAGTCATCAGTGTCCATATGAGCCAATTTAAATGCTCACAGTCTTGCCATGTCAAAGAGAGCTGCTATACTTTCTCTGGAGTTCTGGTGTGGTGCTGTAAGATAAACACTTGACCTCAAGGTCAGTGTGAACTGCAAAGTCATTGGTTCAAACTCACCAGACACTCCTCAGAAACCCTATACAGGGCCGCTATGAGTTGCAACCAACTCAATGGCACACAACAACAACATACACTCTCTACCTACGTACAATGCCTCTTTGCCTCCCACAAGCAAAGAAATTATAGCAGTAATTTCCTTCCCTACTAGAAAATAAGACACCAGTTTCCCCTTCTTGGAGTTATAGTCACACTCTGCAAGTTAACTTCCAGGGCCTCTCTCAAGTTTCCAGGCTCTGGACTCCTTGTGCTGCACTGGTCTTCTTATGTAGATTAGAAAAGGCACAGAACCTCAGACCTATTTTGTTAATTCTTTGTAATTCTAATGAGAGCTGTCTAGCCTCTCAAAGAATTCAAGTTTACTTTGTGATGAATGAGGTGTAAAAGTTGATACATTCCAAAAGCTTACCAGATGATCTGTTTCTAAAAGGTTACAGCTTTGAAAACCCAGTGAAGCAATTTTATTCTGCATGCATGGGGTCGCCTTGAGTTTCAATACATTCAATGGCAAATGACAACAGCAAAGCATACTTAAGACAGACTGAAATAAAAATTTCCCAAGTGATATGAATGTGCAGTCAAATTGAGAACCACTGGAGAATGTCATTGTTAGGTGCCATCTAGTCAATTCCCACTCATAGCAACCCTAAGTACAATGGAGAAAACCCTTCCTGGTCCTGCACCATCTTTACACTCATGCCTTGTTTGAGCCCTTGTTGCAGCTACTGCATTAATCCATGGCATTGAGGGGCTTCCTCTTTCACACTTTCCCTCTACTTTACCCACATGACATTCTTCTCCAGGGACTGATCCCTCTTGATAACATGTGCAAAATGAATGAAATGAAGTCTTAGCATCATCCATTCTAAGGAACATTCTTTAACACAGACTTGTTAATTCTATTGGTAGAATATCAAATATACTTTGCCAAAACTATAACTCAAAGTCGCAGAGTCTTCGCCAGTCCTCCTTATTCATTGTTCGGCGTTTGCATACATATGAAGCAATTGAAAGTATCACAAATTAGGGGACGATGGTGCACTTTACAGAGGTCTTTTGCAGCATATTTGCCTAATGCAATACAACATTTGATCCCCTGACTGCTGCTTCCAAGAGTGCTTGATTATAGATCCCAATAAAATGAAATCCTTGGTGACTTCAGTCTTTTTTTATTTATCATGATGTTGTTTATTGGTACAGTTGTGAGGGATTTTGTTTTCTTTATGTTGAAGGCTGTATTCTTTGATTTTCACTACTCAGGGCTCCAAGTCCTCGTCCATTTCAGCAAACTATGTTGTATCATCTGCATATTGCAGAAGAATGTAGGGAATAGAATTCTTCTGGGTTTCTGAATTAAGCTCCAATCTCTGGAAAACAGAAAAAAATCCCATTCAGTTTCCTATTGCAGAACTAAATTTCTCATGATTTTGTAGTTCAACTATCCAAATTGAGCTTTGTTTGAAAGAATAATTTTCCTGCATGGAATTTATAAACAGTTCTGTTAGTCAAAGAAGGCTGCAGGAGTATTTCAGGAAGAACTGATTACATACTTTATAAAGCCCAGTGTAAAATGAAAATGAAAAGCCCCTTGTTCAAAAATAATTGGGAATTTCAAACCACAAGAGCGTAACATTTGCTCAATTGTTTTAAGCATGTGGTTCTGTTTGCTTGTTTGTGGCTGAGAATCAGTTTCTGACTCCAGGCATCCTCTAACCTTTTTACTGTTCTGTTTTCATCTCTTTGTTTGTCTTTGAGGTTTGTGGAACACACTGCTCACTTCTGCAATTCCATCATCCATGTTACTAGATTCCACACACTTTCTATTTTATTAACACTTTCTGATTCACACCTACTTTCTCCCTCATTTCTTCAGCTTTTCATAATTAATTAATTCAGTTCATATTAATGAATTAATATGGTACCTATTTATTGGGCATTTGTTATCACAACCTAATGGAATGGTAGTGAGCAAGGGTACATATGACCCTTCTCTCAGGGAGCTTATTTATAGCTGTCCTGTTTCTGTATCTTGCACAAACTGAACCCCTGGCTTACCTGGCCTGCTGCTGTTCTCTCTTATAATCCTACCTTTGCTCATCTTTTTTATCCCCTCCTCACCTGATTTTTTTCTGACTATAGTTGGCTTGCTTGCTTTTCCTGAGAAAATAGATATTTTTTGTTTGATTTTGTAAGTGGATTTCTGAAAATGAATCTCAAAAAAAAAAAGTAAAACACTCAATTTCAAGGTTTTCTCATCAAGAAATAGTCACAAATGGTTGCTACACTCAATATTGACTCTGTCACCTTATTCTTACTTCTAATCAATATACAATAAGGACTGCCTGAAACTACTAAAATCTGACAAAATAAATGAAACAATGGCACTGAAGTCATTGTATATGAGGCAATGAAGGCCAAAGACCCCAGAAAGAGGGGAAGCAAATTAGATGAGTCCTTTACTTGCCTCTCATTACTTAACTTTCGTTATTGAAGGATTCTCTGGGCAAATTATTGAATGATGCACAAAGCATCAAAGGAAGATGGAAGAAATACATAGAGTCATTGTACTATTGAAATGGTTGATGGTCAAGAGGTAGCATATGATCAAGAGCCAATGATATTGAAAGAGGAAGTCCATGTTGCATTGAAGGATTTGGCAAAGAACAAGGCACCAGGAATTGATGGAATAAAAAATTGAAATTTTTCAAGAAAGTGAGGCAGCACAGGAGACACTCACTCATCTATGCCAAGAAACTTGGAAGACAACTATCTGGCTGAATAATTGGAAGAGATCTGTATTTGTGCCCGTTCCAAAGAGAGGCAACCCAATGGAATGCGGAAATCATTAGACAATATCTTTGATATCCCATCCGAGTAAAGTTTTACTAAAAGTAATACAGAAATGGCTGCAAGCATACATGGACAGAGAACTTCCAGAGGGTCAAGTCGGATTTAGAAGAGACCGTGGAATTAGGGATAGCATTGCTGATGTACAGTGGATCTTGGCTAAAAGCAGAGAATATCAGAAAGATATTTACCTATGCTTTATTGACTATGCAAAGGCTTTTGATTGTGTGGATCATGGCAAGCTATGGACAACATTATGAAATATGAGTATTCCGGAACACTTAATTGTGCTCATCAGGAATCTGTACCTGGACCAAGAAGTAGTTGTTCAAACAGAACATGGGAATACTGAATGGTTTAAAATTAAGAAAGGTGTGCGATAAGGTTGTATTCTTTCACCATACATATTCAACCTCTATGCTAAGCAAATAATCCGAGAAACTGGTTTATATGAAGAAAAAAATGGCATCAGGATTGGAGAAAGACTCATTACAAACTGCAATATGCAGATGATACAACCTTGCTTGCTGAAAGTGATGAAGACTTAAAATATTTACTGATAAAGATCAAAGACCACAGCTTTTGGTATGGATTGCATCTCAATGTAAAGAAAACAAAAATCCTTACCATTGGACCAATAAACAACATTCTTATCAATGGAGAAGAGGTTGAAGTTGTCAAGTACTTCATTCTTCTTGGATCAACTATCAACACTCATGGAAGCAGCAGTCAAGAAATCAAACGATGCACTACATTAAGCAAATTTGCTGCACAAGACCTTTTTAAAGTGTTGAAGAGTAAATATGTCAGCTTGAGGATTAAGATGTGTGTGACCCAAGCCATGGTATTTTCAATAACTTCATATGCATGTAAAGCTGGAATAAGGAAAACTATAGAAGAATTGATGCTTTTGAGTTATGGTGTTGGAGGAGAATATTGAAAGTGCCATGGGCTGCCTGCCAAAAGAACCAACAGATCTGTGTTGGAAAAAGTACAGCCAGAGTGCTCCTTGGAGGTCAGGATGGCCAAACTAAGTATCTCATACTTTGGACATATTGTCAGGAAGGACCAGTCACTGGAGAAGGATATCATGGTTGGTAGGGTGGAGGGTCCGAGAAGAAGAGAGATGGATTGGCACAGAGGCAGCATCAATAGGCTCAAGCATGGCAACAATTGTGAGGGGTTGGCCCAGGATCAGGCAGTGTTTTATTCTGTTGTGCATTGGGTCACTATGAGTCAGTACCAACTTGATGGCACCTAAAAACAACATACTTGCTTCATCTTACTGCCTTAAGGTCATCTCCAGACTGAGACACAGGGAAGGAGTACTTTGACAGAACCTGCAATGGCCCTGAAATTACAGAGAAAGAAAGCACAATACAGAGTTGGGAATACAGGGAAGTAAATGAAATCTAACATAGTATAAAATATATATCTGTCATGACCAAGTGGGCTTTAGTTCATGAATTCAAGTTTGGTTTGGTATTTAAAAACCAATCAGTATAGTTTACTGTATTAATAGTTTAAAAAAAAATACTTATGATAACATCAATAGGTGTATTGTTAATGTTGTTGTTGTTAAGTGCTGTTGAGTTGGTTCCAACCCATAGCAACCCTGTATAGGGTTTCTAAGGAGTGGCTGGTGAGTTTTAACCTCCAAAGTTGACCTTGCAGGTCAAACCAACTTTGAAATCAGTGCATTAGCCCACAGCGAATTCACCACTCACGCCCAATTTAAAAAAATTAAAATACTGTCAACCAAGTTCTAAAAATAATAATAATGAAAACACTCTCAACATAATAAAGAACATCACAAAAACTTACAGCTACCATTAAATTTAATGATGAAAGACTGAATTGTTTCTCTTTAATATAAAAAACAAAGCAAAGATGTCTGCTGTTGTCATTTCCATGCAATGTTTTATTCAGTCAGTGAGAAAATAATAAACATAAACAAAAAACCTCAGATTGGAAAGTAAGTAAATATTTTTTATTTATACAGGGCATGATTATCTACATAGATTAGTTTACAGAATCAATTACAAAATCCACCATAATTAGTAAAGAAGTTTAACAAGCCTGTAGGACACAAAATCCATTATAGCTTTAATTTAGAATTTGAAATAAAAAAAATAATTCCATTTACAATGGCTTAAAAATATACAATATTTAAGGATAAACATGATACAAGTTATGAAAATGTGGACACTGAAAGCTACAGAATGTTTTTGAGAGAGTTTAACAAAGAAAATGAAGAAATTTGCAGTGTTCATGTGTAGTGCTGTAGGATAAGCACTGGACTGCTAACCACAAGGTCAGTGGGTCAAATGCACCTGTCACTTAGAAATTCTATACAGGGTTGCTGTGAGTCAAGACCAACTGGATGGCACCTTAACAACTCTATGTATTAGAAAACTCAGTATTGTAAAGACATCCATTTTAATCAAACTGGATTTCTCATAATCCAAGTAAAACTTCAGCTGATTTTTTTGTAAACATCAACAATTCAATTCCAAAATTCATACAGAAATGCAAAGGGCATAGAATAGTCTAAAACAACTTTGAAAAGGAAATGAAAAATAAAGGAATATGTGATATCACAGTATGTGATATCTATGAAAATACCATGGCTTCAGTCAAGGACACCTTAGCCCTCAAACTGATAGAATTGCTCTGGAACATTTAAAGAGGTCTTGTACAGAAGATTTGCCTAATGCAATGCATTGTTTGATTTATTTACTGCTGCTTCCGTGAGTGTCACTGTGGAGCCAAGCAAAATGAAATGTTTGATGATTTCAATCTTTTCTCCATTTATTATGATATTATTAATTTGTCCAGTGGTAAGGATTTTTGTTTTCTATACATTAAAGTGCAATCCATACTCAAGGCTGCAATTTTCATTCTTCATCAGTAAGTATTTTAAGTCCTTCTAGCAAGCAAGGTTTATCATCTGCATATCACAGTTTACTAATGAATCTTCTTCCAATCCCAATGACATGTACTTCTTTATATAATCCAGATATTGGATTATGTGCTCTGCATATAAATTAAATAAGTATGGTGAAAGAATACAACCCTGATGCATACCTTTTCTGATTTTAAACCATCCTTTCCCTTGTTCTCTTTGAACGGCTGTCTCTTGATCTGTGTACAGGATGGTATTAGTTTAAAGTAGAAAAATAGATCAATGAAACAAATGAGAGGGCCCAGAATCAGACCCACACACACAGGTTCAGTTGATATTCCAAAAAGGATTCAAAAGCAATTTATTGGAGAAATCACCGTCATTTAGTTTGTTGCTCACATGGAGTTGCCAGCTTCTCAATTACTACTCACTTCTCAAGTTTTCATTGTTTTATAGACTCCTCTTAAATTTAGACTTCTCTGCACTTTGTTACATTAAAGTCAATTCCTTTGAAAAGAGCTTTGGACTTCATTACTTCTATATCATATCTCTGAACCATAGCTCTAAAGAGGAGGGGACTGTGACCTGCTTCTCTTGGAATGACACACTAGCTTAATGAGCAAGGCTTTAGACTACATGGCAGCCTCTGTTCTTCTAGGCTTGTGTCTCCCAGCATGGAACCTCCACCCTACAAATGAGTTGGAGTTGGAGTAAAGGCAGTTGGGGTTTCAATTCTCAGCCAACCACATAGCACCTGAAGCATAGCCTCCACTCTAAAATTGGAGAACGGGTGGAAAAAGGGAGTCAGCCATACTCACCTGAAATTCAGCCTCTGCCACCCAGATACAGAGGTGATAATAAATGCATGGAGAGTACCATGGTCCTTGACTGGGAGCTGAGGGCATACAGTCTCTATTTTCTTGGTGACACCACCCCAGAGAGGAGCTTCCATCACACTGAACTGGAAAAGCTTGAGGTGCAAATGCCACAGATTCTCATTTCTCTTAGGGAGATTTATTGCATTTTCTTTAATAAATGTCTATAACCTTAGGAAAATGTCTACATATTTTATATTGTTTTATTTTTTTAAATAACTTTACCAGCTGTGGTTCTTTCACTGGAAAGCTATTTGGCAGGGTTTCTTGGTTCCAAAAGCAGAACTCACCTTCTATTTTACTACACAACAAGAATTATAGCGATATATATGACTTTTAAAATTTGCATTCATATTGAACTATTGCTTTTCCCTCTGTGAACTCACAAATAAATCTAAGAAGCATTTTACTTTTATAAACATAAGTAATATTGAAGAAAACACCAGCACTTACCTGACTGTAATTTTTTAAAAAATAATTAGTCCTCTTACATATCATGGCCAGGTACACGTGGAAGAGAACTCTCACTCATTCCTATCCCATTTACAAGGCTTGCATTTCAAGGGAGACAGGAAGTTAAAATCATGCAGTTAATCTATTCTACTAAGACAAAGCTTGGCTGACATCACTGAAAAATGAGATACAGAAGAGCTGCTTCAAATTTCCTCCTGTCCCAAATTGCTGTCAGCACCATTCTGTTGTCTTCTGGCTCCTTTCAATTACAAGGCCCAATTAGGAGCAATTTGACACTAATAGCTTACTAATTGTCTTAGTTCTCTAGTGCTGCAATAACAGAAATACCCCAAGTGGGTGGCTGTAACAAACAGAAATTTATTTACTCACAGTTCAGAAAGCTAGAAGTTTGAATTCAGGGTACCCACACTAAGGGAAGGCTTTCTCTTTGTTAGCTCTGGAGTAAGCTCATTGTCTCTACTGAGTGTCTGTATCTGGTCAGTCTTCATATGATCTGGCATCTCTCCCTTCCCCCATCTAGGCTTCTCTTACTTATTTTTTCATCTCTTTTATATCTCATAGCACACCCTACATTAACCTGACATTATTAACACAACAGAGGCAAGTCATTCCAAAGAACGATTATAACCATCAGCATAGAGGTTAGGATCTACAACACATACTTTATTGTTGTTGTTTTCATTGTTGTTAAGTGCCATTGATTCATAATGTATAGGGTTTCTAAGGACAACTGTGGAAACATGAATCCTTTTGCTCCCACAAAGCTTTAAAGCCTCAGAAACCCTATACAGGATTGCTATGAGTTGGAATAGACTCAGTGACACTTAACAGACACATAGTGTCTGTTAAGTGCCATCAAGTCGATTCTGACCCATAGCAACCCTGTATAGCATTTCCAAGGAGCAGCTGATGAGCTTGAACACTTGACCTTGTGGTTCAAAGTGACATAATCCAGCGCATTAATCCACAGTGTCACACCAGGACTCCAACAACATAAAGGTACAGTATTATATCCAAAGCATTAATGCTAAGACTTCAAAGAAGAATGAAACATTAATCACTAAATTCAATGAACTCATGATTGAGTGGGAGTCGTGGTGTAGCACTGTAGGATATGAGCAGGACCACAAACTTAGCTTGAACCACTGGGTCAGTAGTTCAAACTCACCAGTCACTTATTAGAAACTCTATACAGAACTGTTATAAGTAGGAACTGAGTTGAAGGCACTTAACAACAACAACAACATGAATCAGTAACAGAAAGATTTGTTAACAATAATAACATCTTAGATGAGATTTTCTGTCTGCAAAGATTTACATTCTCAGAAACCTATGCAGGGTCATTATGAGTCACGATAAACTCAGTAGCATTTGACAGCAGTAAGTATTTATCAATGCTATGTGCCAGGCTAAGCTTTTTTTTTTTTTTTTAACATTATCCTTTTTAGACCTCACAGTAATTCTTCAAAATGGGCATCGCATCATTATTATTCCCACTTCTCAAAGAGCAAAATCATATATTTAATACAAATTTCAAGCCAGATGTTAAGTCACATCTGTCTGTCCCCAAATCTAGAGTTCCATGTGCTACATCATTTAAAATAAAAACTGTAGAAGTAGCAGCACTAGCGCTTACAATGTCCCAAACACTATGTTTTATTCCATTGCAACTCTAAGTAAACAATTAGTATCTAGATTTTAAAATGAGGAAGCAAATACTTGGGTTAATTTGTCCAAAGATATACTACTAGTAATTAGGGGAATTGAGATTTGAGCTCAGTTTGAGACAGAACAACTGGAGGTTAAACCAGATAATGATAAAGACAACATGTAAAGAAAATAAAAAACCATTATTTATAATATCTAAGAAACTCATTTATTAAACAAACAACAAAGCCTATGTGACACAAATGGTTTGTTCTCAGTTACAAATATACCCAGAAGCACCTCAGAAAAAAGGCCTGGTAATCTGCTTCTGTAAAGATTACAGCCAAACCATATATGGAGCATAATTCTCATCTCAGCATAATTCTCATGGAGTCTCCATCAGTCACAACTAACTTGAGGACAGTGGGTATTAAATGCCAACTAGGGTGATTTGAGCAGAGAAAAAAAAAGCAGATAGTTTGGGGTTTGAGTTTCAGAGGCATCAAGGCAAGGAAAGTTGGTCAATCAGACTTTTAAGGGCTAAAAGTTAAAGGGAACAAGAGCCATATGTTCACTGCTGACCACCTGGAACTGCTTGTGTGAACATGGACATCTGCAAACAAAATTTGAAATGATACTTGAAGGAAGGTAAAGGTTTCTTTATTTTAAAAATAATAATAATTATAAAGGAAAAAGATGGTGAAATAGGCCGAAAGGCTATTCAGGCTCTCTGCAGTAATGATACAGAAAACCAGATAATATAGGTACAGAGGACAGTCCTGGAACTCTGTTGTACAGAGTAATGGGCAGAAAAGTGGATCGAGTGCTTACAGGGAGACAGGTGAACAGATGCAGAAAGCGATGAGGTGACTTATGAGCAGGGGCAGCTGATGGAAAGAGAAAACAGACACAAAGAAGACAGATATACAGATTTGATACAAGCTGCCAGACAGACTGTTCGGTGGCAGACATTGCACACAAAACTAACTCTAGGTGGGATGTCTGGAGGGGCGAGAGAGAGAAAGAAACACTAGGAGACTAGAGTGGATACAAGCTGACAGGCAGATAATCCTGCTGCCAAGAATGCACATAGAACTATCTCTACCCCAGTCTTTTATTAACTTTTTTCAAGGAGAAATTCAAGGACAGGACACAACGATTCCCAGGAACAACCTTTAAGATATTTTCTAGGTACAACACAATTTTCTTAGCAATCTAACATTTTTATTTCTACAGGAAAAGGTTCAAGCAAGCTATTATAGATTAATCTTT
>NW_006408519.1:12072674-12074706 GCF_000296735.1 Chrysochloris asiatica | reverse complement strand
TCATACAGTCAAACCACAGTTGTACCCTCTGAAGTCCCACCAATTGGACAAGAGCCAATACCAGCTTCTTTGTGTCAGAGCAATGATAACAATCAACATCTGTTAAAACCACTCTGAACTGAACTGCATGAAAGTGAACAGAGAAGCTCATCTCCTGATCACACCCATCAGGAGGGTTCCTAAGAATATACCAACATACATTCATGAACTTAATACAAATAAAACAAAACCACAATTCTTAAAAAGCAGTGAAATTTTCTGTTCACATGCACAAACAAGACAGAGTAGGTCAAACAAATGACCAAGAGGAAGAGCTAGAAAATACTTTTGAGGAAGAAAAGGCACTAGAACTACCTGAAAAAGAATTCAGTAGAATGATATTGAGGTGTACCCAAATGTTTAACAGAAAGGTTGAAGGAAACAGGGAGTAATTCAGAAATGTGCTACAGGAACAATCAAACAAAATAGATACATCATTGGAGGCAATACAAAATCTCCAAACAGAGGTCCAGATAGTCAATACTAAAAAATCAGAAATGAACAGTACAGTGAAAGGGCAATGGAGAAGAATTGAATCAATGGAAGCCAGAATTAGCAAGCTTAAAGATAAATCTCTCAATACTGGTAAGATAAAGGAACAATCATAAAAAATATTTTAAAATCTAAAGTAAGTCTAAAGATCATGTGGAACAACATGAAGAGGAATAACTTACAGGTGATTGGAATTTTAGAACAGGAAGAGACAAAGAAAACCACAGAAAGATAGTGGAACAGATACTGGAAGAATATTCCCCTATCATCATTAAGGACAAGAACATAGGTATTCAAGAAGCTGAACAAACTGCAGTCAGGACAGACTCCAAAAGAAAATCACCAAGACATATCAAAATCAAACTTTCCAAAAAATCAAAGATAAGCAAAGAATCCTGAAAGCAGCTATGGAAAAACAAATTGTCACCTACAAAGAAAAACCAATAATATTAAACCCTGATTTTCCAGCAGAAATCATGCAGGCAAGAATGCAATGGGGAGACATATACAAAACTCTGAATTTAAAAAAAAATGCCAACCAAGAATCATATACCCAGAAAAGCTGTCCATCAAATATGATTGCAAAATTAGAAAACTTCAGGTCAAAGAGAAATTAAAGGACTTTTTTAAAAAGCCAAGCCAATGCTCCAAAATATAATACGGGAGTTCTTTGGACTGAGAACCAATAAGAACAGATAACAACCAGAGACTGGCATATGTGGCAATACCACTCTGAATTCAGGCCAGATATGGAAGTGTTCATAATAGAAAATAACTACAAAAACTGAAAACAGGGGAACTGGGATGTCAGTTTATGATCAAGACCAGCAAAGTAAGCCTACAATCACCAGAAGAAAATAAATAATAAAGACTAGGGCAGAAATAAATGAAATAGCAAACAGAAAAACAATAGAAAGAATCAACAAAACAAGAAGCTGATTCTTTGCAAGGAACCAAAAGAAAAGAGGGAAAAGAAACAAATAACATGGATAATGAACCATATGAGTGGTGTCACAACGGAACAAATGGAAATGAAAAAGATAATAACAGAATACTATGAAGAGTTGTGCTCCAACAAACTTGAAAATCTAGAGGAAATAGATACATTTTTATAAAAACTCAACCTACCTAAACTAACACAGAATGAAGTAGAAAATTTGAACAAACTTATAACAAAAGAAGAAATTCATCAAGACATCAAAAAAGTCCCAACCAAAAAAAAAAAACCAAGCCCTATGGCTTTACTAGTGAATTTTACCAAACATTCAGAGCAGAGCCGACACCAAATTTACTCAAATTATTCCAGAATATAGAAAAGGATGTAGAACTTCCTAACAAACTTTATGAAGTAAGCATAAGTCTTATACCAAAACCAGGCAAGGACATCATTAAAAAAGAAAATTATAAACCAGTAAGATCCCTCATGAACATAGATGCAAAAATTCACAACAAAATCTTACCTAGTAGAATTCAACAACATGTCAAAATATATATATATATA
>NW_006408519.1:12068956-12072214 GCF_000296735.1 Chrysochloris asiatica | reverse complement strand
GTCAGTTTATCGTACTCTGTTGATTTGTATGTTGCTGTAATTCTAGAAGCTATATAACCAGTATTTTAAAGTCCAGTAGGGTCAACCATGGTGAACAGGTTTCAGATGAGTTCCAGACAGAGACAGAGTAATGGACAGAAAGATGAACTACTTCTAAATATTTAGTCACAGAAAACCTTCTGAATAGCAGTGGAACACTGTCAGCACCAGTTTAGTGAATATTTAAACATGATGAAGACCACCAGAATATTGTCAGATATAGTGCCAGAAGATAAGTCCCTCTGGTTGGAATGCACTCAAAATGTGACTTGGGAAAAGCTGCCTCCTCAAAGTAGAGTTGACCTTGATGACATGCATGGAGTAAAGCCCTCAGGACCTTCATTTGTTGATAGGGAACATCTCAAAATGAAGAGAAATAGCTGTAAAATCCATTCATAATTGGAATATGGAATGTACAAAGTATGAATGTAAAATCCATTCATAATTGGAATATGGAATGTACAAAGTATGGAATATGGAATGTACAAAAAAGTGAAATGGAATACATAAACATCAATATCTTAGGCATTATTTCACTGAAGTAGAATGGTATTGGACATTTTCAATCTGACAGTCACATGGTTTACTATTCTGGGAATGACAAATAGAAGAGGAATGCCATCTCATTCATCTTCAAAAAGAACATATCAAGAGCAGTGATGAGGTACAATGCTGTCTGTGATAGGAAAATATTCATCTACCTACAAGGAAGACAAGTTCATACCACTATTATTCAAATTTATGCACCAACCAGTAAATCCAGTGATGGTGAAATTGAAGAATTCTACCAACTTCTTCCATGTGAAATTGATCAAACATGCCATCAAGATGTATTGATCATTACTGGTGATTGCAATGCAAAAGTTAGAAACAAAGAGGAAGGATCAGTGGTTGGAAAGTGGCCTTGGTGATAGAAATGATGCTAAAGATTGCATGACAGAATTTTGCAAGACCACTGAATTCTTCATTGCAAATGCCTTTTTTAAACAGCATAAAAGATGACTATACACATGGATCTCACCAGATGTAATGAACAGAAATCAAATTGACAACATTTGTGGAAAGGGACAGTAGAAAAGCTCCATATCATAAGTCAAAACAAGGCCAGTGGCAGATTGTGAAACAGACTATCAATTGCTCATATGCAAATTCAGGGTAAAGCTGAAGAAAATTAAAACAAATTCACAAGAGCCAAAATAGGACTTAAAATTCACCTGAATTTAAAGGCAATCTCAAGAACAGATTGGACACATTAGACACTAAAGACCAGAGGAATTGTAGGATGACATAAAGAACATCAAACATGAAGAAAGCAAAAGGTCATTGAGAAGACAAGAGAGAAAGAAAAGACCAAAACAGATGTCAGAAGAGACTCTGAAACTTGCTCTCCAGTATAGAGATGCTACAGCAAATGGAAGAAGTGAGGATGTACAAGAGCTGAAAGGAAATTCCAAAGGTCAGCTCGAGAAGACAAAGTCAAATATTGTAAGTGTGCAAAGACCTGGAGTTAGAAAACCAAAAAAGAAGAACACACTCAGTATTTCTCAAGCTGAGGGAACTAAAGAAAAAATTCAAACCTCAACTTGTGTTATTGAAGGATTCTATGGGCAAAGTACTGAGTGATGAAGAAAGCATCAAAAAAAAAAAAAGATAGAAGGAATACTGAATCACTGTACCAAAAAGGAATGGTTGCTGTTCCAGTTTCTCCAGCACCATTTGTTGAAAAGAAAAACTCTTTCCCGTTTAATGTGTTTTGGACCTTTGTCAAGGATAAGTTAACTGTATGTGAATGGATTTATTTCTGGGTTCTCAGTTCTGTTCTACTGATCTATGTACTTTTCATTGTGCCAGTACTGTGTCTGTGTAGTAAATTTTGAGATCAGGGAGTGAAAGACCTCCAACTTGGTTCTTCTTCTTAAGCAGTGCTTTGCTTGTCTGAGGTCCCTTTACTTTCCATATAAATTTTCTGATTGTTTTTTCCATGTCTTTATAGAATGTTGTTGGAGTCTGGATTGGGATTGCATTATATCTGAAGATTGCTTTGGGAAGTATTGACATTTTCACAATATAAAGTCTCCCTATCCAGGAGCATGGTATATTCTTCCAGTTTTGTAAGTCTCTTTTGGTTTCTTGTAGTAGTGTTTTGTAATTTTCTTTGTAGAGGTCTTTTGTTTCTCTGATTAAATTTATTCATAAGTATTTCATCATTTGGGTTGCTATTGTAAATGGCATTGTTTTTCTAATTTCTTTTTCAGAGCTATCATTATCTATATAGAAGAATCCAACTGCTTTTTGTACATTGATTTTGTAACCTCCCACTTTGCTGAATCTTCCAATCAGTTCCAATAATTTTCTTGCTGAATCTTTGGGATTGTCTATATATAGGATGATATTATGTGCAAATAGAGAGTTTTACTTCTTCGTTGCCAATCTGGATGTGTTTAATTTCCCTATCTTGCCTTATAGCTCTAAGAGGTCCAACAAAAGATTGAATAGGAGTTGTAATAACCAGCATCTGCATCTGGTTCCTGTTTGTTAAGGAAGTGCTTTCAGTTTCTCTCCATTGTGAATGATATTGACTGTTGGTTTTGTATGTTGTTGTTATTGTTAGGTGTCATCGAGTTGGTACCAACACATATCGACCCTATGTGCAATAACTATTCATAGTCTGAATGGATAAAGGGGAGAGAGTGTTTAGGTGTTTGTCTTATGAATATTTGTTTCCCCTGCTCACTGTTGTAAAATAGACATTTAAGTGTGATAGAAATAAATATTGGGAATTATGATTTCAGAAAGTTTGTAAGCCCATTTTCAGCCTATAACTGATTGGATTGCTATAAGGGCACTAGTATTTGCCTAGGGAAAGAGGCATCAAGGCAAGAACAATCAGCCCATCAGGGAAAGCCCCTTCAAACCTGAAACACAAAGGGAATCTGAGAGCAGTCTAGTATGCTTGCTGGTGACCAGTGAGTCTACTTGTTAGTGAAAGTGGGGAAAATATAGCAATGAAGACAAGGGCTGAGTTTAGCTGTGTTTCATTGACACCCACTAACTTCAAGAGAAGAGGAAGATCTGGCTGTTCTGAAGTTCAGGGAGATGTGTGAACTCCAGAGCCCAGGGACACTGGTCTAACCACTGGGGGCTAAAGCTGAGAGTGAAGCAATCAACTGGTCTGAAGTTGGTTGAGACATGCATGAACTCCCAAACTTGTAGTTAGTA
>NW_006408519.1:12057835-12068406 GCF_000296735.1 Chrysochloris asiatica | reverse complement strand
GAAGTAAGAGCATGAATAGAACGTGAGGTCCTACCTAGAAAAGTGGCAACAGCAGAGATGGTGACAGGGACGATGGTATGGAGAGATAGAGCAGCTGTGGGTTCTAGGCCCATTAACTGAGTAAGGCTGTGTGCCTGCAGGCAGATAGCTGGCTTGCAGAATATGTACTTAGGACATTTAAAGGAAGATATATTTTTTGTTTGTGTGTGTAAATCAAATATTTTTGCTTTGCTCATTTGTGAAATATAAGATATAAAAGGGAAGCCATAGGGAGAAAGAAGGATAAGTGTTATTAAAGGGAGGGGATGGTAATCAGTGTGATGGAGCAAAGTGTATAATTTGTTGAATATGAAGCTGATGATCTTGTCTGTTAACCTTCACTCAAGTCACAATAAAAAAGCTTAAAATATATAAATGAATAAGTACATGGCTATTAGGTAGTCAACTCTAGAATAAGAGCAGAGAATAAGCCGGTAAACCAAAACACTCCCTGTTTAAAGTGGGTTTGAGATTCCTATGGAAAAGGATAGATAGATAGATAAATGCTCTGGTGAAGTAACACAGAGAGCAATGGGAGACAACAGGAAAAGGACCTAACCTAGATTCAGCAGTAGAATCACCTAGACGGAAACCTAAAAGACATGTAGGAGTTCGGCAGAGGAAGCAAAGAAGTTATTCTACATAAAGAGTGTGAAGCTCTAGATGAAAGAGTGTAAAGAACTCATGCTCAGAGTAGGAGTATTTTCAGATGGCTGAAAAAAAAAATGTGAGAAATGAGTCTGGAAAGGACACCAGAGCCTAAATTAGTGTGTGTGCCTTGACAAGGAATTGAGAAAAATGAGGAACCCTTGAAAAGCTTTAAACAGGGCATTGGTGTAAACTGACCTGTGACTCTGAATGACTACTCTGGCTGCCAAATGGAGGATCTTGGTGGTGGTGTGTCCTGGTGTCGATGCTGACTCATAGTGACTCTGTATAGGAGTTCTGAGGCTGTAAATCCTCATGGGAACAGAAAACCTCAGTTTTCTCCCATGGGGCACCTGGTAGACTTGATCTTTTGGCCTTGTGGTTAGGAGCCCAACACATAACCCAATTACCTACCAGGAGAGAGTAGGTTGGAAATTAGCAAAGGGTAAAACATTAGACTGGAAAACAATTAGGAAACTTACAGGGTACAATGAAGAATAAAGGAATCCTGGTGGCATAGTGGGTTGTGTCTTGGGCTGCTTAACCTCAAGGTCAGCAATTTGAATCCACCAACTGCTCTGGTGGGGTAGAGATGAGGGTTTTTGCCCCCAGGAGTCTTGGTATGGTGCTGTGGGCTAATGCATCAGACTGCAAAGTCATTTGAACTGCAAGGTCAGTGGTTCAAGTTCACCAGCTGCTCCTTGGAAACCCAATACAGGGTCATTATGGGTCAGAATCGACTCGATGGCACTTAACAACAACAACAGAGATTTACAGACTTGGTAATCCTATACAGGGTCACAATAAATTGTAACCAACTCAAGGCACATAACAACCTGAGAGATACAGTGGTAACGTAAGCCAAGAGTCCAGATAAGTACTGGACAGCTAACAGCAAGCTTAGTGGTTTGAAACCACCGTGAGTTGGAACCAACTCAATAGCATTCAACAACAACAATAAAACCAAGATGATAGTAGTGAGCATTAAGATAAAAAGAAATTTACTGTAATACCTCTTTTCAGTTGCTGGTGATAGCTATAATGATGATGATGATGATGATGATGATGATTTAGTCAGACATTGTTGTTGTTGTAAAGTGCCATCAAGTCAGTTCCGATTCATAGCGATTCTCCATAGGGTTTCTGAGGAGCGACTGGTGAATTTGACAGCCGACCTTGCAGTTCAAACCTACCTTGCATTTCCGTGCTTATCCCAGAGCACCACACCATGAATCCAACATGTCTAGTCAGATGCTAGACATAATTAATGGATCTTTAACTGGGCATTTTTATTACTTATGATGAATATTCAAAAAAATCTCATAGTGAGATTTTTAGTGGACTTTTTATGCATATAAACTTTCTAAAAATTTAACTAACAGATGTCTTATTAATAAATTAGTGAATAATTCTATTTGAAGTTTGGGTAATTTAATGATAATTATTCATGCTGTTAGTAAGATACTTTGATATTCCAAATGTTTTAAGGATGGATCCCATATAAATGCATACAATAAAAATCTTGACTTATAAAACTGAGAAAGAAGAAATCATAAATACTGTATGCAAGCCTTTATCATAAATATAAATATAAAAGGTGAACAGTTCACGAATACTTATTAGATAAGCCTTCTAGTTGGCATAAATGGTTAAGCATTCAACTATTAGATGAAAGGTTAGCAATATGAGCCCACCCAAAGAAACCTTGGAAGCCTGGCCTGATACTATACCTCCAGAAGGTCACAGCTTGAATACCCTACGATGCAGTTCTATTCTGTACATACGGAGTCACCACAAGTTTGAGCTGACTTGGTGGTAATTAGCAACTTAGAATATCCTGTTTTATTGCTGTGAATTTCTATTCTGTACATGTAACCAAACATTCATTATAATGGATTGAATATAAAAAAATTTAAATACAGTTTAATCTTCATAACAAGTTATGTTATGTTATGCTATGCCATGTTTTGTTAATTAACACTGATGCATTTAAATTATAGTGTTGGCAAGGAATATTGAATGCTACATGAACTACCAAAAGAATGAATGAATCTGTCTTGGAAGAAGTACAGTTAGAAAGCTCCTTAGAGTCACCAAAAGCAAGCTGCCATCTCACTCACTTTGGACATGTTATTATGTGAGACCAATCACTGGAGAAGAACATCTTGCTTGAAAAACTAGAAGGTCATCAAAAATGAGGAAGACTCCCCCAAGGAAATGGATTGACACAGTGTCTGCAACAATGGGTTAAAACACAACAACAAATGTGAAGATGACACAGGACAAGGCAATTGTGTTAAACATAAGGTCTCCATGAATCAGAACTGACTGTACACCTAAAAACAACAACATAGCAAGTTAGATTTCCTTTAGGTATAGTTTGTGGAAGTTACCCAAGGAAAATAGAAGTCAAATTAAAACACAGTCTAAATTGAAAGAATCACATAAACCATAAGCTGATAAACAGCTTACCATTTTATAATATTTGGTTTCCTATTTATAAATTTATTTGAGCTTTGTGATATGACACAAAACCCATTAAAAAAAAAAAAAAAAAGACAGATCAGTATCTTATTTTTTTTATTACATTCTACTTTTTCCCAAAAGGATTTAAGATTAAAATAACCTTAAATCCTTTTGGGAAAAAGTGAATGTAATAAAAAAAATTACATTCTACTTATAAGCTAAAACCAAATAAGGCAAAACAAAGATAAAATTTATGAAAAGAAGCTAGGTGGGAGGCAGTCTACTGAAGTTTGTTGTTTTTGGGAAGTGCCATCAAGTCAGTACCAATTCATAGTAACCCTCTGCACAACAAAACGAAACACTGCCAACCTCACAATCGTTGCAACATCTGAGCCCATTACTGTGATCTCTGTGTCAATCTATCTCATTGGGGGTCTTCCTCTTTTTCTCTGACACCCCCACTTTACCAAACCTGATATCCTTCTCCAGTGACTGCTGTCTCCTGATAATATGTCCGAAGTATGAGAGATGAAGTCTGGTTATGCTGGTTTCCAAGGAGCACTTTGGCTGTACTTCCTCCAACAGATATCTGTTTTTTCTTTTGACAGCCCATGGTATTTTCTATATTCTCCTTCAACACCAGAACTCAAATGCATCAATTCTTCTATGGTCTTCCTTCTTCACTGTCCAACTTTCACATGCATATGAGGTTATTGAAAATGCCATGGCTTGGGCCAGTCGCAACTTAGTCCTCAAGCTGGAATCTTTGCTCTTCAACACTTTGAAGAGGTCTTGTGCAGCAGATTTGCCCAGTGTAATATGTCATTTGATTTCTTGACTGCTGCCAGTATTCTCAACTTGGCTCTAATGTTTCCTAGCGGTGTGACTTTGGGGGATTGTATTCCCTTTGCCTCAATCTCTTTATATGTAAACTAACAGTAATAACAATACTGACCTCAGAGAATTAAATGGGATGATCCATGCAAAGTACTTACCAAGTTTTCAATAAATACTCGATAAATATTTATTATAATGTTTCCTTTTTTGAACCTATGTGATTAAATCCTCTATACACCAAAGTCCATAAAGCAAAATGGCAGCTTGAATCTACCAGCTGTTCTACATGAGAAAGATGAGACTTTCTGCTCCTAAAATGATTTACAGCCTCAGACCCTTTATAGAGAGTCACTATAAGTTGAAACTGATTCAACTGAAACACAATCACTGCCACCATTCCTATACATAAGAGAGAAGAGAAATCTATACTGGGGATTCTCATAATGAGAACACTATGAAATGGAATGGACAGTATCCTCAACAACATCTTTATTGTAAACTAAAGATGAGCTGTTAAAGTTATTTCTTAAAAGGTTCATCATGATAGGTTAGTGTTGTTTCACTAAAAAGTAAAGAAACACCTCTACACTCAACATATAATTAGCATGATCCCAATGAAGATCTTCATAATGATTTGAATAATTTGAAAAATAAAAATTAAGTAGCTAGAGAAATAATAGATTTACTATTTTTCAATCAAAACAAAAGAAATCAATCCCACTGCCATTGAGTCATTTCTAACTCATACCAAACCTATTTACTGTTGTTGTTAAGTGCCACTGACCTATAGGACAGAGGAAAACTGCTCCTTAGGGTTTCCAAAACTTGTAAGTCTTTACATGGGCAGGCAGCCTCATCTTTCTCCCAAACACTAGTTGTAGGGTTTGAACCTCTGACCTTGTAGTTAGCAGTGGAAAACTTAAACCAATGTGCCACCAGGACTCCTTTTTTTCAAAGTTCCATAAACAGATTCTTAGATAAACATTTGAAGAATATCCCATGGCATTTACTCCAACATATACTGTTGTAATTAAAAGTAATTCTATGTTTATATTCTGTCATAATTGATGCATATCTTATGTTTAGAGACTCCTGGAGATTATCTATATCAGGAGAAAAGACACATGGCCCAGAAGAGGTTAACACATCTTAGGATAAAACAATTGTCAGCTCTCATAACCACTATAGGACAGTAATGGTCTTTGCTCTGGCACAAAAAATCACTAATTTACACGTACAAACAAATATTTCTAAATCTGAATTTGAGAATGACTACATTGGACAGTAGAGTATTTAAGTTTCTATGTCATTATACATTCTTTAATTATTTAATGAGTGCCAATAATGTGACAGGCCTTATATTGTTGTTACGTGCTGTTGAGTCAATTCCAGCCCATAGTGACCCTGTATAGGGTTTCCAAGAAGCAGCTGGTGAGCTTGAACCACCGACCTTGAAGTTCAAATACCTACAGCGCCATACCAGAACTCCTTATATTAGGCCCTAAAAATATGTTATGTGCTATCTAGTTGGTTCTAACTCATAGGGACTTTGTGTACAACAGAATAAAACACTGATCAGTCCTGTGTCATCTTCACAATTGTTGTTTGACACCATTTTTGCAGTCCAGTCACTGTGTCAATCCATCTCATTGAGGGTCTTCCTCTTTTCCACTGATCCCCTACTTTACCAATCATAACTTCTTTCTTAACGACTGGTCCATACCGACAATATGTCTAAAGTGTGTGAGATGAAGTTTGCCAACCTCACTTCTAAGGATCATTCTGGCTACATTCCTTCCAAGAAAGATTTGTTCATTCTTCTGGAAGTTCATGGTATATTTAATATTCTTTACCAATGTTGTTGTTGTTAGGTGCCATCAAGTCGGTACCAACTCATAGCAACCTTATACACAACAGAATGAAACACTGCCTGGTCCTGGGCCAATCTCACAATTGTTGCCATGCTTGAGCCCACTGGGAGTCTTCCTCTTTTTCTCTGACCTTCTACCTTACCAAACATGATATCCTTCTCCAGAGACTGGTCCCTCCTGACAATATGTCCAAAGTTCACCAATATCATAATGCAAATGCATCCGTTTTTCCTGTTATTGTTGTTAAACGTCTTCGAGTCAGTTCTGATGCATAGAAACCCTGTATAGGTTTTCTAAGGAACATTTGGTGTGCTTAAATTGTCGACCTTGCAGTTAGTAGTACACTGCTTATCCTACAGTGCCACATCAGTTTCTCCTAAGTCTTCCTTATTCATTGTTAGCTGTTGCAGCCTTATGAGAGGATTGAAAATAGCATGGCTTGGGTCAGGTGTAACTTAGTCCTCAAAATGACTTTTTGGTATTTTAACATTTTAAAGAGGTCTTTTGCAGCATATTTACCCAGCGCAATATGTCTTTTGATTTCTGACTGCTGCTCCCAAAGGCATTGATTGTGGATTCTAGTTAAAAAAAAAAAAAAAAATCTTGACCCATTTAAATCTTTTCTCTGCCTATCATGATGTTGCTTATTGGTCTAGTTGTGAGGATTTTAATTTTATTTATCTTGAGATGTAACCCATACCGAAGGCTGTAGTCTCTGATGTTCATCAGTAAGTGATCCTATCAAGTTCTTTCCACTTTCAGCAAGCAAGGTTGTGTCAACTGCATATCTAAGGTTGTTAATATGTCTTCCTCCAATCCTGATGTTCTTTCTATAGTCTAGCTTCTTGAGTTATTTTCTCAGCATACAGATTCAATAAGTATGTTGAAAGGATACAACCCTGGGCACATCTTTCCTGATTTAAAACTATGCAGCATGCCATCATTCTGTTCCAATGACTGCTGCCTATTGGTGAAAATATGTTGTTGTTGATGATGTTATATGCCTTTGAGACAATTCAAACTCAAAGAGGCCCTATCTATACACAACAGAACAAACACTGCTGGATCCTGTGCCAATCATTGCTAGGATTGAGCCCATTATTGCTGCCATTGTGCCAATCCATTTTGTTTGGGCTCTTACTCTCTTCGTTGACTCTACCAACCATGATGTCCTTCTTCAGGAACTTTTCCCTCCTGACAAAATTTCACAAATCTCACTTCTAAAGCATTCTGGCTACACTTTTTCCAAGACATATTTATTTGTCCATGGTATTTTTAATAGTCTTTTTCCAGTATCACATTTCAAATACATTTATTTTCCTAAAATCTTCCTTATTCATTGTCCAACTTTCACATCCATTTAAAGCATTAAAGCACCTTGGTTCTCAAACTGACATTTTTGTCTTTTAACACTTTAAAAAGGTCTTTTGCAGCACATTTACCTAGTGCAATACATCATTTGATTTCTTAACTGCTGCTTCCATGAGTTTTAATTGTGGATCCAAACAAAATGAAGTCTTTGACAACTTCTCATTTTTCTGCTTTTCAAGATATTATTTATAAGTCCAATAGTGAGAATTTTCTTTACACTTTCTTACAGTCCATACTGAAAGTGGTATCCTTTGATCTTAATCACTAAATATTTTAAATCCTCTTCACTTCCAGCAAGCAAGGTTGTGCCATCTGTATATCACAGGTTGTTAATGAGTTTTCCACCAGTTCTGATGCTACACTCTTCTTCATATAGCCCAGTTACTTGAATTATTTGATCAGCATACAGATTAGGTCAGAATAGAACTCTTGCACCCATCCTTCCTAATTTTAAAATATTCAGTATCTTTTGTTTGAACAAGTGCCTCAACTGCCTCTTGGTCTGTGTAGATGTTCCTTATGAGCACAATTAAGTGTTTTGGAATTCCTATTATTTGCAGTGTTATCCGTTAGTTTGCATAGTCAATACAGCACAAGTAAACATCTTTCTGGTACTCTTGTATTTCATCCAAGATCCATCTAAAGTTAACAATAATATTCCTCATTCCATGTCCTCTTCTAAATCATACTTGAATTTCTGGCAGATCTGTCGATACACTGCTACAACAATTTTTTAAATTGTATTCAGCAAAATTTTACTTGCATGTGATATTAATTATATTGCTTGATGATTTCCACATTCCATTAGGTCACCTTTCTTTGGAACATGCACAAATATGGATCTCCTACAATCAATTGGCCAGATAGCTGCTTTCCAATTTTTTTGGCACAAATGAGTAAGTGCTTCAAGTTGCTGCATCAGCTTCTTGAAAGATTTCTATTTGTTATTCCATCAGTTACTGTAATGTCATATTCTGCCTATGCCTTCAATGTATATTGAAATCTTTCCTTCAATACCATAAGTCTTGATCATATGCTACCTCTTGAAATGGTTGAGCAGTGCCAATTCTTTTTGACAAGAGTATAGTGGTGAACAATATGGAAAAGACCCAGCCTCTTAGAGATTACTTTGGTGGATAGAGTTGAGTATTGCTGTAGTTGTTATGTGTCATTAAGTTGGTTTCAATTTATAGTAACCCTGTCTAGGTTTTGAACCACCAGCCTTGCAGTTAGTCATCCAATGTTTATCCTACAACAACACACCAGGACTATGAGGCATTTAAAACTGCCACTTCCTCACCTTAACACATATGTCAATAAAACATGGAAGACAAGCAGGGGAAGATCAAAATGTCCAGCCTAGAGGCTAGAAATGAATGATAGATGTTTCAGGCAGAATCCTTGAAGTCCATAAGAAGGAACTTGAATTTCATTCTACATGCAGTAATTGAAGGTTTTTAATTAAGGGACCAGCATTGTTGTTGTTGTTGATTATGTTAAGTGCTGTTGAGTAGTTCCAACTCAGTGTGAAGCTGTAAATCTTTGTGAAAGCAGAAAGCCTCATCTATTCCCCCAAGGAGCTGCTGGTGAACTAGAACCATTCAACCTTGTGGTTCATAATCTAGCATTTACCCTACAAAGTCACCATGCTCCAGAGGACCAGCATCAATCACAGAATTTAAATGTTCAAATTCCATGCTGAAAACTATAGGAAGTTGGTACAAAGCAAGAATAGAAGAACACTGAGCATTTAAGGGACACCAAGAGCTGTTCTCTTAGATTAGAATAACAGGGATGATATGAAGGAGTAATTGGATTTGAAAAATATTTTGAAGAAAAAACAAAGCTGTTTAATTTTTTTAGCCCAAATACATTTGCTCAAAGGACCAATCTTTGACAACATACCTCTTAGCAGTCTGAAAGTGTTACCAGAAATGGTTCATCTGAAACTACAGCCGCTTCATACTTCTGACTTCCAATAAGGATATATTACCCAGGCCAAACATGCTCCAAAGACTGATTGAAAATGGACCTTATCAATCATGAGGAAGTCTGTTTCTCCTAAAATAAGAAGTTGAGCGACTCTGATCTATCTTTGAAGCTCAAAAACATATAACTACCTGCTTAAGTCCATTCTGATTTATGACGACCCTGAGTATATCAGAACAGAACCCCATTCCATAGGGTTTTCAATGGCCATAATCTTGTGGAATATAGTAGTAGACTGTCGTTAGTACAGCAAACCACCATTTGTGCTACCCTAGGAACTTTATTTCAACCGCACGGTTAAAAATAAATGATGTTTGCAGTCAGGATACCTAGACCCCTGAGATCTCTGGTGAATTGGAGCAGGGCCATTAAAAGCTAAATCAAGAAAAAGAGACTATTGCTAAAGGTGTACTTGTTGTTAAGTGCCACTGAGTCAGTTCTGACTCATAGCAGCCCTGTATAGGGTTTCTGGGGAGTTGCTGGTGGGTTTGAACTGCCAACCATGGGGTTAGTAGTCCAGTATTAAGCAATAAACAAGATTCACAAGCTGCTGAAATGTAACAGTGGTTGAGTGTGCTTGGTGTATGGTAATCAAAGACCCACTGGCTCTTTTTGTGTCAAAGAATCAGTTTCAAAGAAAGACAGATTGTGCAATTGTTGCCAAACTCATGAGAAAAGTGACTGATTTTTGTGTCTACAGTGTACTCCTGGAGGAAATGACTATTGAGAATTTATTACTTCTTTCTCTTTGTTTCCAAACAGACAAATAGCAGTCCCTGAATACTATCACCTCCCAAGCTGTTTTGTGCCCAAGAAAGATAAATAATAATTCAACTTTTATAGATTTCTAAGTACTTTCAATAGTATCCCCCTTAATTCTGAAACATCCCAATCCTCTAGAATGTATCAAATGTTCTCCACTAGAAGATGCTGGATCAATTTTCAGGTATCATTGTTCTATCTTTTCCTCTTTACCTGTCTTTAGGGTGAATGCTCTATCTCATCTGTATCGTAAGTGCATATTTGAATTCTCTGCAAATATTGTTTCTAGGCAACCTAATCACACTAGCCTGATGTAAGATTTCATTTCCCGTGGTAGATGTCCTCCAGTGAGTACTCAAAAACTTTGCCAGATAGTCATGGCCATTTGGTTAGTTTATAAAGAATATTCTGATCCAAATGTCTAAAGTATCTTTTATTGTTGATTATGGAATTATGAACCAGAGAGCACAATTACCAACAGTTTCCATTTCTGTATGAACGATGAAAAATTTTAACTATACATTGTTGTTGTTGTTGTTAAGTGCCATCGAGTCGGTTCCGACCCATAGCGACCCTGTACAGGGTTTC
>NW_006408519.1:12051354-12057735 GCF_000296735.1 Chrysochloris asiatica | reverse complement strand
CTACCAGAGTACTAAAAAACAATCCTACATGGTTGTATTTTTGAACCACAAAATTCATGATCCACCCAAAATCTGCCAAATCAATATAAAATAGAAGATAAAATGAGCACTAGTAGTAACTAAAATTGTGAATCATGAAGATAAAATAATGTTTTTTAAATCTCCCTAACTCGAAACAATGACACTATCTCTTAGAAGATTCATAAATAAGTCAATCTCTGGAAAATGCTAGTTTATTTTCACTTTGACATTTTGCAGACAAAGCAGAAAGAGAAGATCAGTCAAATAAAAAAATTCTAAAAGATGATATCTTTTTTTATTAATATTTGTGGAAATAAAACAGCTAATTCACTTCAGGCAAGCTATGAGGCAAAAGAACACATCTAGGGTGTACACAACATCTTCAGAGCTGTTATATTTTTTGTAGCTTATGTGATAACTCACACACCATTGTCATATTTCTGAATTAAAACATCTCCAAAGCTTCCACAGACTCTGAATCACTCTAAATTAATTCACAGCTCATGAAATAACTATCATATATATCTTTTTATTTTCACTGCAACAAAAAGAAATTCAAATGTGTTGCTCTCATAAGACATAATATATGCCCATTAATAAATGTATTTGGAGGAAAAAAAAAACATATGACAAAATTAAATACAGTTGTGGCACTGTAGGACAAGTGCTGGACTGAGATCCACAAGATCAGCAGCTCAAACCAAGGACCAGCTCCTCAGAAACTGTGCAGTGTTGCTGTGTGTTGGAACTGACTGATGGCAGTTAACAACAATACGGTATAATAGTCACCAGAAAAGTCTGATCGTCACAAATAACCACATTCCCATGAAGAATATTCTATTTGAATTCTTTCGATCTTGTACATTGACTTAATGGAGAATCAAAATTATGTGAATAAGTTACAGATAATCCTAAATCCAAACTGCAGAAATTTTATGTGACAGTTAATTCATTCAATATATGTATTTACTAAGCAAAGAGCAAGGAGTGGAGCAGTGGGAAAATCTGAGTAAACAGGGTTAAAATAACTAAGTTATCAAGTTTATTGTTTCATTAATTATTTGTATTCTAGAAATTTTTATATGAAAATTGTTTTTCACATGTGAAAGAGTCTGTTGATACACTTGTGTTAATATACAAAGAAAAAACATGATTGACAAAGTAAGTCAAAAAGCACTTCAAAGGTATTTTTGGAGCTGTCAAATTTATTTGCACTTTTGCAGGTAAAGTAGTAAGCTGAGAACTAACAAGGTCACTCATGGAATTCTGTCCTTGAGCAGGTTGACCAAAGAAATCCAAAAAAAATAATTTCAGCTTTCCATGAATTCTTGAACAAACCTTGAAGTTCAGCTGCAGAGCATCCATGACAAGGTATCTCCATAATGTGGGCCATCCATGAGCAATTCCACATTAATGAAGTCAGGGTTTCACCTTCTCAACACTTAAGACAACAAAGGTTACTATTTATACATTTTAAACATATATGCATATGTATTTATATATTTAGCCTTTCCTTTTAATGTGGCATTCTTAGGCAAAAGTACTATTAAAAATGGCCATTAATTTAAAATTCTGGTGGTGGTGTTGGCATTGGCTTGCTTATAGCAAGGTCAGCACTTCAAACCCATCAGCTGCTTTGCAGGAGAGAGATGAGATTTTCCACTTAAAAAATAAATTACAGCTCAGAAACCCTATACAGGGTCATTATACATTGGAATGGACTCAATGGCAGTGGGATGTACATTTGTTTGTTTAATATAATTGTGTTAGTATTTTTCCTTTCTGGTTCATAACTTTTTTCATAGCCAGCCACAGTATCCATCTGAAGGGTTGTGGGCAGGCTTAGATGATCAGCTGTCTCTCTGTTACAGAGATTATGGTTCCTAAGCAATATGTACCCTTAGAGCATTGTTTCTCATGAGGTTGTCACTGGCATTTTAGGAATGATTAATTACTGCTCATACATGAAAGGGTATTTAGTATCTCATGTTCCTAGGTAATATTTTATCAATAATGTTTTCCAATCCTTGTGACAGGTAAAATATCCTCCAACACCACCCTCCACTCCAACACTGCATTTCTAAATATCTCTACAGAGGCAGTAATAACACTGAGAACCATTGACTTAGAAGTAAAGAGAGGTAGGCAAGATTATAAAGAAAAAATTGGAAAGTATTGGTAATGGAAACAGCAAATTGATCTGCTTCTGACTTCCTATATTTCCAATAAACATGTACACATATAATGCCCAACCTCAAGAGGTCCAAAAAGGGGCATTTAGAAACTTCCAGGAGATATTGGGAAGCCCAAGAATATGGAATTAAACACTGTACCATTTGAAATATAGAATTACCTGCCCTGAAAAAGATGAGACTTTCTGCTCCTGTAAAGATTTACAGCCTTGGAAACCCTGTACAGGGTCACTATGAGTCGGAACTGACTCCATGGCACATAGCCACCACCACAGGAAGTCTTCCATATCCAGCCACATTCGCCAAGGGGCAGGAGTGGTTGTATAGAAGAAACGGTAAAAGTCCATAGACAATTCTTCGATAGTACTCCTGGTAGCTCATGGAATTTGTGTGGTGTGCTAGGAACTCAGAAGTGGTCCCATATACTTTAAGGAGATAAGAGATGTTTGTTGTTGTTATTGTTAAGTACAATTAAGTCAGTTCTGACTCATAGCAACCTTGCATAAGGTTGCTGAGGAGGGGTTAGAGGGTTTGAATCGCAGACCTTGTGGTTAGGGTAGCAGTTCAGTGTTTACCCTAAACACCTCACCAGGACTCCATATTAATACTGCTGTTGTTGTTGTTAGGTACTGACTCACAGAGACCATAAGCACAACAGAATGACACACTGCCCAGTCATGAGCAAATCTTACAATCTTTGTACACTTGAGCCCATTGCTGCTGCCATTGTACTAATCCATCTCATTGGGGGGTCTTCAACTCTTTTGATGACCCTCGACTTTGCTGAACATGATGTCCTTTTCCAGGCACAGTCCCTCCTAATAATATGCCCAAAGTATGAGAGGTTAAATATGGCCATCCTGACTTCTAAGGAGCATTCTAGCTGTACTTCTTCCAACACAATACATTGTTTGATTTCTTGACTGTTGCTTCCATGAGTATTGATGGTTGATCTTAGCAAAATGAAGTCTTTGACAGCTTCAACCTTTTCTCCATTTGTTGTTGTTGTTGTTAAGTGCTGTTGAGTTGGTTCCGACCTATAGCAACCCTGAACAGGGTTTCTGAGGCTATAAATCTTTATGGGAGCAGAAAGCCTCATCTTTCTCCCCCAGAGCAGCTGGTAATTTCGAACTGCTGACCTTGTGGTTCGCAGCCCGATTCGTAATCACTACACTGATGTTATTTATTGGTCCCGTGGTAAGAATTTCGCTTTTAGCAAGCAAGGTAGGATCATCCGCATATCACAGGTTGTTAACGTGTCTTCCTCTAATCCTAATGCCATGTTTTTCTTTATATAATCCAATTTATAGGATTATTTGCTCAGCATACAGACTGAATAAATATGGTGAAAGAATACAATCCTGGCACATACTTTTCCTAATTTTAAAACATTTTAGTGCCCCCTTGTTCTGTTTGAACAACTGCCTGTTGGTCTATGTACAGGTTTCTCTTGAGCATAATTAAATTTTCCAGAATACTCATTCTCTGCAATGTTGTCCATAGCTTGTCATGTTCCACACAATCAAAATCTTTTGTGTAGCCAATAAGTCACATATTTCTAGTATTCTCTTTCAGCCAAGACCCATTTGATACCAGAGGTGATATCTTTTGTTCCATGCCCTATGTGAATCCAGCCTGAACCTCTGACAGCTCCATGGCAATGTACTGTTGCAACTATTTTAAAATTATCTTTAGCAAAATTTAATTGCATGTAGTATTAATAATATCATTCAATGATTTCTGCATTCTCATTCTATTGGGTCACCTCTTTTGGGAATGGGCATAAATATGGATTTTTTCCAATCAGTTGATGAGATAGAAATTTCCAAATTTCTTGGCATAGATGAGTGAGTGCCTCCAATGCTGTATCAGTTTATTGAAAGATTTCAATTTGTATTCCAACAATTCCCAGAGCCTTGTGCTTTGCCAATGCCTTCAGTGCATCTTTGACTCTTTCCTTCAGTATTAGTTCTTGGTTTACAGGTTGAGAGCCTCAACAAACCAATAATAACCTGAGACCAAGAAGAACGGACCAAAATGTATTCATGGACCACAATTTTGGCTTGAATAAGGATTGAATAAGCATAATAGCTGACTAATTATGATTATTCATATGTTCATGAATAATTTTAAGTGAATAAATGGAGCCTGTCATTGTCAAAGAAACCTTACTATATTTATTGATGATGACAAATTTTGAACTTCAAGGCAAAAATTCAAATTTTATAAAGCTTATTTCTACCACCACAAGACTGATAACTTCCCATCATTTAAGCATTTTTGATAGTTTTGATGTTGATGTTAACAAAAGTAATTTTTTAATGGTGTTTAGTGAAAGGTGCTGCATTTGGAAGATCTGCATAACTATGGAGTCAACAGATTTCAAAATGATCAATGACATAATAAAATCAAACATGGATAAAATATCTATATCAAGGCAAGATAGATTTACAGATTTTGATGTAATATGAAATCTTCACTAATTCAGTTTCAGATCCCATGTTGCAACTAGCCTGTCAAGTTCTGGTACATTATCAAAGAAGAATTGTTGTGTGTTGTTAAGCATCATTGAGTCGGTACCAACTCATGTGATCCTGTAAAGGGTTTCTGAGAAGCAGCTGTTGAGCTTGAACCACTGGCCTTGCCATTAAAATGGACCTTGCAGTCCAGTGCACTAGGCCATGGTGCCACACCAGGACTCCTCAAAGAAAAATATACACAGTTATCTGCAAAGCCTATCAAAATACTTTTTCCTTCCCAACTGTATGTCAATGTGACACTAGATTTTCTTCATAAATTTGAACCAAAACATCGAATTACAATCATTGGATGCAAGAGCAGACATGAGAACATGGTTGTCTTCTGGCAAGCCAGATATGAAAGCTCTATGAAAAATGATGATGCAATGCCACTCTTCTAGCTATCTTTTGTTTGTTTTAGAATATATATTTTTAATGTTATTTTGTTAAAATATACCAGGTTTCTTACTTTTATTCTTAAATGATTTAACTAAGAGATATTTAAATTTTCTCTATATGTATTTTAAAATGGTAAATATCAACAGATATAACCCATGGAAACAAAAGCTGTTTGAGATCTTTGATAATTCTTAAGACTGGAAAGTGCTTGCAATTACAATCATTCTGATTCAGATGTGAGAGAAAAGTAGATGGATACTTTACAAGTTACTGGGCTTTGCCTCACAATGTAGAAAGTCATCTCATGCCATTGTATTGTGATCCTATCCCACCAACTATATGTTTGAACTTATATTTTAGTTTACATTCAGTCATTCAAAAAGTACTTACAAAGACCTTATAGTAACTGGCAATGTTATTAACAAAATAAAAGCAAAGAAATCCTAAAATTAACTGTTTTCACCTGGAATATTTTTTAACTTACACTACACTAAACATATATAAAGGAGCTCTGGTAGCGTAGTGGTTACGCATCGGGCTGTGAACCGCAAGGTCAGCAGTTCGAAACTACCAGCTACTTCGCGGGAGAAAGATGAGGCTTTCTGCTCCCATAAAGATTTACAGCCTCGGAAACCCTGTTCAGGGTCGCTATGGGTTGGAACCGACTCGAAGGCACTTAACAACAACAACAAAATATATATATATGTATGTTCCTGTGGAGTCCTGGTGTGGCACTCATAGATTTAACCCGCAAAGTCCATGGTCCAAACTCACCAAACACTCCTCAGAAACATTATACAGGGTCATTATGGGTAGGAACCTACTCAAGAGAACTTAACAGAACAATAACATGGTATGGCACTGTAAGATAAGCACTGGACTTTAGACCACAAAGTTGACAGTTCAAACCCACAAGTTCTTCCTTGAAAACCTATGCAGGGTCACTATAAGTCAGAACTGAGTCAACACCACTTAACAGCAACAACATTTATTAAATAATATTCAGTGAGGAAACACAACTTTAGCGTATTTATGACTTAATATTTTTAAAGTCAAATCAAAATACTTGTTCTACATATACATGTCAAAACATAAGCAAAATGTTTTATCAAAGCCAGGAGTCCTGGTGTGGTGCTGTGGGCTAATGCGTCAGACTGCAGTCGTTTGAACTGCAAGGTCGGTGGTTCAAGTTCAGCAGCTGCTCCTTGGAAACCCTATACAGGGTCTCTATGGGTCGGAACTGACTCGAC
>NW_006408519.1:12048983-12049994 GCF_000296735.1 Chrysochloris asiatica | reverse complement strand
TTGTGGGGACTTTTGTTTTCTTTGTATTCAAATGCAATCCATGTTGATATCTGTTTTTGATTTTCATCAGTGGGTATTTTAAATCCTCTACACTTTCAGTAAGCAAGGTTGTATCATCTGCATATTGCGGGTTGTTAATGAATCTTCCTCCAAACCTGATGCCACTTTGCTCTTCATATATTCCAGTTTCTCAGATTATTTGTCAGCACAGAGATTGAATAAATATGGTGAAAGGTTTCAACTTAGGTGTATACCTTTCCTTATTTCAAACTATTCAGTAGTTCCTTGTCTAACAACTGCCTCTTGGTTCCTCAGTTACGTCATTATGGTCAACTCTACTTTGAGGAGGTTGCTCTTCCCTGGTCACAATTTGAAAGCCTTCCTAGCCGAAGGGCTCATCTTCCAGCACGATATCTGGTGCTATTCATAATGTTTTCATCTTCTGGCACTATGTCTGAAAATGTTCTGATGCTATTCATTTTCATTGGCTAAACATTCAGAAGCAGTCTGTTTCTCCTTTTTCCTAGTCTGTCTTAGTCTGGAAGCTCCATTGAAACTTGTCCACCATCGATGACCTGGCTTGCATTTAAAGTACTGATGCTATCATTTCCAGCATCACAGCAATATGTAAGCCCCCACAGCACAACAAAGTAACAGACAAGTGGTGGACCAGGGCCTACAGTTATCATAAATATTGAATCTAACACTAACTCGAAGGGTTTACTGATTTTTAAATCACCAGCTGCTCCATGGGAGAAAGAGGAGGCGTTCTGCTCCCGTAAAGATTTACAGAAACATGCACAGGGTCGCTATGAGTCAGAACCAACTCCGTGGTACATAACAACAACAACAAATAAAGGTGTGGAATCCTGGTGTGGCACTATGGGTTAATGCGCTGGACTGCAAAGTCGATTTGAACCTCAAGGTCGGCAGTTCGAAACTACCAGCTGCTCCACGAGAGAAAAGATGAGGTGTTCTGCTCCCATAAAGATTTACAGCCTCGGAAACCCT
>NW_006408519.1:12043862-12045968 GCF_000296735.1 Chrysochloris asiatica | reverse complement strand
TGTTAATTGCTGTCTAGTTGACTCCGACCCATAGTGACCTTCTAAAGGGTTTCTGAGGGGCAGCAGGTGAACTTGAACCTCTGACCTTGTGATTCAAATGGACTTTGCAGTGCAGCCCATTAACCCACAGCACCACTCCAGGATACCAGGACTCAGTAGCAGATAGAAAATATGAATGGCTCTCCCGTACACTTTATTTGCATGATCCCACCCCCACAAGGTAAGAAGCTCTGGTAGCATAATGGTAGCAAGGTCAGCAGTTTGAAACTTCCAGCTGTTCAGTGGGAGAAAGATGAGGCGTTCTGCTCCCATAAAGATTTACAGCCTCGGAAACTCTGTACAGGATCACTATGAGTCGGAACCGACTCCACAGACATAACCACCCCCACAAATATTATGCACCGTATTTACATTATTAACAAGTTATCTAATTCCTTGGGTGAGCTACATGCAACTGTTTGTATAGTCCTACATAAGCATTTTTACTCTAGTCCTAGTGTGGTACTGTACGATAAGCACTGGACTGTTAACCATAAAGCCTGTGGTTCAAACCCACCACTTGCTCCTAGGAAACCCTGTACAGGGTATCTGTGAGTTGGAACTGACGTGGTGCCACTTAACAACCATTACTAAAATGGATATATTTGAACATACAGAACTCAAACTGAAAAGCAGGCTTAGAGCAAATTTATTGTTAATTTTTATTTTTTGCTTCCTTCTGAATCCCCATTTGGTTTATATTTCTGGGAAATCTGTTTGTGGGAGAACTGTGAGGTTGGTTCTATAACTGAGTTGTCAATCTCATGCAGTGGTGTAAAGGAGAAGCCATATGGTTCACTGTTATTCTTCATAGTGCAAAAATGCCAAATTTGTATATTCAGCTCCCAACAATATAATTACACTATATGACGAAAATTCACTCAAGAATACATAGCACTAATCTGGGGCCCTTTCTTCAAATCAACAAGATTAGCGCACTGACATATCCATGTTCAATTTTTTAAACCAGCAGAAAGAAAGCATAAGAAAGAGTAATATATTATGCAGTTCAAACTGAGTAAGTTTCATCCCATTGACGTGCAATGGATATAATATACAAACTACTCATTTAAATGGATGTTTTACGTGCTTGCACTAACATTAGAATAATAGACATTCTATACAGCTCCACAATTCAGTTAACAAAAATACTTTAGCATAAGTCTCAAAAATGTATCCTAAAAAATTATTTCAAATACTTTTCTTTTTTAATTAGATTGTTTAAAACGCCATGAGTTCTCCTTTTAAAGAAACTATATTGGATAATCAGGAACTCTGGTAGCATAGTAGTTAAATATTTACTGCTGACCAAAAAGGTCAATGATTCAAATCCCCACTCACTGCATAAAGAGGAGAGAAAGATATGGAAACCTACTCCGTAAAGATTACAGTCTTTGTAACGCTCTGAAACACTTCTACCCTGTCCTGAAGGGTTGCTATGACTTGGAATCAAAAGGACAGCAATGGGTTTTTTTGGTTTTGATTTGGTTTGTTGTTGTTGTTAAGTTGGTTCCAACCCATAGCAACCCTGTATAGTGTTTCAAGAAGCAGCTGGTGAGCTTGAACCACTGACCTCGTAGTTCAAATGGCTTTGCAGTATGGCACATTAACCCACAGTGCCACACCATATATAATTAAGAATAACTTTTTAAAGAAAAAATGTTTTCTGCTTTACTTACCTCTTTATTTCCTTTATATTGCTTCTGATTGTTCACAACTTTTTATACATAGAGTAACAATAATGTGAAACACTGATATAGTACTGATTGTAAACTGTGCTATACATATTCCTAGTTTCATAAATATATACGGATAGAATATGTATGCATACATATAAATACACATATATTGAAGGATAAGCACTGGACTGCTCACTGAAAGGTCTGTGGTTCAAACTCATGAGCTGTCCCTCAAAAACCCTATGCAGGGTCACTACGAGAAAGAACCAACTCAACAGCACTTTACAACAACAAATATACAGAGAGAGAGAAATGCTTGTACTTAACTAATAGTCAGTGAGTCAAGTCTGAATTATGTCAACCCCGTATTTGTCAGAGTAGAACTGTG
>NW_006408519.1:12028298-12043362 GCF_000296735.1 Chrysochloris asiatica | reverse complement strand
ATGAAACACTGCCCAGTCCTGCATCATCTTTATAATTGTTCTTACATTTGAGCTCAATGTTGTAGAGGGTCAGTGGACAAGAGAATGACCATCAATGAGCACCACACCAAGACTCCACTAAATCACTACTTACTACTTTACTTAGGACTCCTGGTGTGGCGCAGTTAGACAATGCGCTGGACTGCAAAGTAGGCTTGAGCCCAAAGGCCAGTGGTTCAAGCTCACCAGCCTCTCTTTGGAAACCCTATACAGGGTTGCTATGGACTGGAATGAACTAGACAGTACTTAACAACAACAACATGTATATATGTATTCTAACTATATACTAGCAACTTTCCCCATTAGCTTACAAAAGTAAATTTCTAGAAATATGCATTTATAGAGAAACTTTTTCATTCTGAACTGATCCCAAGAAAACAACATTTTTTAAAACCACCTTATAATGCATATGAAGTGCAAAGATTATCTCTTGCAATGACAGAGCAAAATGAAAGTTTACTGAGTACTTTGACAATGAATGAAAGAACTAACTAGAATAAGTCTAAATGTAAATTTTCTTCTAACGTTGGATAAAATGAAGTATTTTTAAAATAAATCTTCTAACATGATATCTAGTATACACTAAGTGCTGAATTTTTAAAAATCTGGAGGAAAAATTCCTAAAAATATGACAATAAAATAATAGCACTGCAATAAAAATTTTGTATGTATTATTTCATTTAATTCTTGAAATAACACACAAGGTGAGTATAATTGTTATCCCTAAATATTGTTGTTGTTAAGTGCCTTCAAGTCAGTTCTGACTTATAGTGACCCTATATAGGGTTTCCAAGGAAAGGCTGGTGGGTTTGAACCACCTACCTTGTGATTTAAACCAACCTCGCAGTCCAGTACTTTATCCTACTGCACCATATCAAGACTCCTATCTCTATATTACAAATGTGGAAAATGATTCTCATGAGCCTTAAGAAACTTGTAAAAATCACACAACTAGTGAAAAAACAAACAAGTAAGTCAAGATGGTGGTGGTGGTGATGGTTATGTGCCATAGAGTCTGTTCCTACTCATAGCAACCCTGTACAGGATTTCCGAGGCTGTAGATTTTTACAGGAGCAGAAAGTCTCATCTTTCCTCCCTGGAACAGCTTGCAGTTTTGAACCGCTGACCTTGAAGTTAGCTGTCCAATTCGTAACCACTACATCAAGGTTGTTTTTGTTGTTAAGTGCCATCGAGTGGGTACCAAGTCATAGCGACCTTATGTACCACAGAACTAAACACTGCCCGATCCTGGGCCAACCTCATTACTGTTGCCACGCTTGAATCCATCGATGTTGCCACTTGGCCAATCCATCTGGTTGGGGGTCTTCCTCTCTTTCTCTGTCCCTCCACCTTACCAAACATGATATCCTTCTCCAGCGACTGGTCTCTCCTGACAATATGTCTGAAGTATGAGAGACGAAGTTTGGCCATCCTGGCCTCCAAGGAGCACTCTGGCTGCACTTCAGCTATTATTATCTTTGCAGGTATCCTCACCATCACCATCTATCTTATGATCTCTATAGGAGACTAGGTTATGAAAATGAATTCTTGGTACTTCCAAAGATAATTGCCTCCCCTTGGAAAGAATCCAGAACAAGCCCACATTAAGCTAAATTCTGCATTAGAGTGGGCTGTTTTACAGTTGGGAGAATTTATTCCAAGAACCTAGAAGGCACATGAAAGATGAATAGATAGAATTATCTTTAGTGTGCCAGATTTTTGTTTTACCTTTAAACATATCCCAGTGCATTTAAGGGAAAAAGAGTGAAGTCATTTTGTCCATTTACAAAGATATTTTAAACATCATTACAACTAACTCATATGGTTGTCAATATCTGAGGAATCAAACATAGAGTTAAAGATATGTATACTTCACATGAAATATGGCCCACATTGACAATGAATGATAAAATAGTTATAGAGATTTTAGTGTAAATGTATGACTTTACAGTAAGAGAGCTGAAAATGAAATGGTACAGTTTGTTCAAGTTGGATTCTATAAAGCTTTTTATTCAAAATTGTCTACATATTGTATCTTCTATCAGTTCTATTCTGTGGCGGTGGTGGTGGTGTACCACAAAGTCAGTGCTGACTCATAGTGATTCTGTACAGGGTTTCCGAGGCTGTAAATCTTTATGGGAGCAGAACATCTCATCTTTCTCCCTCAAAGCAACTGGTAAATTTTTGACTTCTGACCTTGAGGTCAGCAGCCCAGCTCATAATCCACTATGCTAACAGGACTCCTATCCTATGGGGTCATTATAGGTCAAACTCAATGGCTATGAGGTTTGTCTATTTATCAAAAATAAAAGTAAAGTTGCAGTACTTTGAATTTAAATTCATAATGAATGTGAATCCCCCAAAATACTTAAATGAGTTATAATGATTTCTTTATATAATTATTTTTAAATTAATATAAAAATAAGATTGCATGAATTTACCAAAACATGATGATATGCTATTCAAATTTGATAAATGGTATATAATATTAATATAAAAACATTCTCATTGATTTTAAAAACATGAATGAAATATTCCAGATTCTTATTAAGAATGTTACTATTAAGAATATGCACAGTTCATAAATTGATTTCAAAATACAGATAAAAATTATAAGACTGAAAAGCACTTGTTGTAGTTAGAGATTCAATATTCAAAGAAATAGCTGGAATATTTGATTGTTGTTGTTGTTGTTAAGTGCCCTGGGTAGGGTTTCCAAGGAGCCAGTGGTAAGCTTGAAATGCTGATCTTGCAGTTTAAACCAACCTTGCAGTCCAGAGCATTATTAACCCACAGTGCCACATCAGAACTCTGGAATACCTGATAGCTGAAGCCAAAAACTGGTAGAAGTTTTCACTGAATGTCTCCATTGAAAAGCCCTGGAACATAGCATATAATGACAGGGAAATACACCCAAAGCCATTAGATTGTTTTCACTTTTCTGTACTCTGCTACCTTCTACATGACAATCACCTTTCTCCTGTGCTATGTACAACTGATTTGGAAAGCATGACTCTACCACCCCAAACTCCTTATCAGCAATTCTCTTTTTACTTATTGACATTCTTCAGGTTGTATCTTGGATAGAAACAGGGGCCAAGATAGGTATGCTTTGAATGGAGTAAGTTTCCTGTTTATCTAGTATTCTCTCTTCATTTGGGCTCTCTGACACAAACCTGGTCAACCAAGTAGGACGCAGAAACTGTACATTTAAGGGAACAGGATAGGCGTTATTACTCAAGAGACTGTATAATTTTAATGGAGCATTTCTGTTTATATTCTCTTAGTTAAGCAGTCATCATGTCTCTAGTTGATTGTTGTTGCTTGGTGCCATCAAGTTGATTCTGTTGTTGTTGTTGTTAAGTGCCGTCGAGTCGGTTGCGACCCATAGCGACCCTGTACAGGGTTTCCGAGGGTGTAAATCCTTACGGGAGTAGAAAGCCTCATCTTTCTCCCGCGGAGCGGCTGGTAGTTTCGAACCGCTGACCTTAAGGTTCGCAGCCCGATTCGTAACCACTACGCTACCAGAGCTCTATAAACCTTTTAATATGGTATTTAGTGTACACTAAGTGTTGAGTTTTAAATAATTGGGGTGAGGGTGGGAGAAATCCCTGAAACAATAATAGGAATAATATGCAACTTCCCACAGGGTTTTCTTGGCTGCAATCTTTACAGAAGCAGATTGCCAGGTTTTCTTCCTGCAGATCCACTACTTGGGTTTGAACCACCAACTTTTTAATTAGCCACTGAACCCTTAACAATTTCACCACCAGCACTTTTCATGACTGTTTCGTTGCTTGCTGTTGTCTTTGAGTTGGTTTCAACTCATAGCCACACTGTACACGGTTTCAATTAATATAAATTGCTTTAACCACAACTGAAGCAGACAGTTGACATTGAGACTCTGAGTAAAGTAAAAAAAAAAGTAGTTCTGGTAACAACACAGTGGTAAACATTCAAATGCTAACTGGAAGGTAGGAAGTTCAAACCCCCACCCCCACCCCTACCCCCCAGCTGCTCTTCAGAAGAAAGATTTGGTAGTCTGCTTTAATAAAGATTATATCCTTGGAAGCCCTGAGAGGCAGTTCTCTGTCCTACCATTCAAAGTTGGAATTAACTTGAGAGCAATTGGTTTTGTGGTTAAGATCTGCAACAAAAAGATTTCAGTTTCAGTTCCTTTATATACTGCTACAAAAAGTTGCTATGTAAATGAGAAAGTAATTTACTTAGTATCTTTGAGTCTCTATGTTCAAATTTGTAACTAAGAACCATGATGCTTAATTCATAGAATCATGAAAATTCAGATGCTTACCACAGGCTCTGATCCTTAAAGGATGGTTCATTTCATAAGTCTATCTACAGGCCACCACTCATGACACCTGAGGTTCAAGGGTCTGGTTGCGGTAGAGGGGACATTTTTACTGTCTTATAGGGTCTCTGAGTTGTAGTCAATTTGGTGCCATTAGATTTGGTTTCTCTTTATGTTTATGAGAGCAGCTTCTGACATCTAATATCCTGAGTTTGAATTTGGACTGTATGACAATAAATCAATGAATTTCTCTGTACCTCAGTTTCCCTTTTGTAAAATGGCTATAATGCTGCTTAATAACAATGCTATTATGCATGCTTAAATAAAGTATTGGAGTCTTGATGTGGCGCTGTAGGATAAGCACTGGACCGAAAAAGGTCGGTTTGAACAGCAAGGTTGGTGGTTCAAACTCACCAGCTGCTTCTCGGAAACACTATACAGAGTCGCCCTGGGTCAAAACCGACTCGAAGGCACTTAACAACAACAACAAAATAAAGTATTGCATGAATAAAGTGACTACACATTTTATGATATAAACACCCAATAAATGCTGGGTTTTTTTTTTTTTATAAAACCTGAAATCTTGCTGAGGAAGTTATTGCAGTTATAAGGAAAACTACAACTAGAAACCCAATTACCAGTTGGCAAAGTCAGATCTAAGCTGCCAAGTTTTCAGCCAGAAAAAAGCTCTTGCGACTGCAACAAGCTGTCTCTTTATATAAACGTCTTCAGACGACTGAGTACAAACAACAAAGACGAGTGCAGTTCATTCTATCTTGCAAAGACTTTTGAAAAGTGCAGGCTTCTAAGATGCTTGTTGGAAATAATGAGACCACCTTGAACGGATGTTACACAAAGCTCTTACTAGAACTTTCCTAACCCAAAATTTACAAGACTTCTCCAATTGGAAAACTTTGTTCTTGAGCATCTGTGAGAATGCAGATTCAGAGAAACAGGCACCAAATACAGTAATTTTGAAGTGTCATCAGGATGAATATAATATGCAGTGTCGCCAGCCCCTCACTTCCTCCCCCGGCCTCACTTCGCTCAGCTCCTGCCACGCCCCACTGCTGTTGCTGGGAACCGCTAGGCGGGTGGCTTCGCACGAGCGCCGGCAGGCGGGGGCGGCCACGCTCTGCTGCATCAGGGCACCCGGGAGTCGACTGGAGGCGATGCTAGGCAGCTAGCGCTCCACGGAACTGAGCTGCAAGCACTAGATCCGTCTAGTCTGACATCTCCAGTACTTCAGGCAAGGTCGGAACCGGGAGGATCAAAGGATGACTTAGTAACCCATAGTGGTAGCTGAACGCAGCCCAGATGTGCCAGGAGCCTCAGGTGAGTCGCTTTGACGAACTTACTTCCAACAGGTGGGTAGGGGCGTGGATTTAAAGTGACCCAGTGGATGCGCTTACAGCCTCATTTGGGCAGGGGTGCATGGCTTCCTCCTTTGCCGAGACGTGGCCGTCTCTATTTAAACCCCTGCCCCAGCCCACGCCTGTTCTGTCCTTGCCTTGTTGCCGTCCTTTATCCTAAAATGAGAGCTCTGCTGTCATGCGGGGAATGCGCCTAGGACAAATTCTTCCCCGGGAAACTTCTAGTCTTGGAAAAGGCTAAAGAGAAGATCTAAAAGTACCTCCCGTGGTGGGTGCCCAACTGGGTTGGGGCTGGCAGTGCTGACCACGAATTCCCGTGACTCCCTGGTACTTAAACTAATATCATTATTATCCTCAATCTCAGCCACGGGGTCAAAACCTGAGGAAGGATGGAGGACAACCTGGAACCTGAGTGACAGACTGTAGAAAGAGAGTGAGTTGAAGCAAAAAAAAAACAAACAAAAAAACCCTCGCCCAAAACACATTTGCGAGGAGGTAAATCAAGTCGTCGCAGGCAAAACGGGAGAAATTCCTAAGGTCATATCAGAAGGGATTGAGAACCTGTTACCACCTGCCCTGCAAAACTTTTCCTTTGGGGCTCCAGCAGGCTGGAGTGATGTTGTCCCCTTCTTTGTACTGTACTCTGTTATTTTCCCTTCCCCCAGTCTCAATTCCTTCTCTACGTCCCCCAGTAGCTCAATCCTTAGACCTCCCAGTCTGGGATTCCAGTTACAAACTTGGTGGGGAGAGGGGTGGTGCTGGAGGAGGGCTTTGGCTATTGGCCTTGTGCCCTGGGGCTGTCCTCAGCTTGGTTCACACCTGACCATTTCCTCTGCGCCCAGCCCCCTCTGGCCCACTGAGCGCTCACTGGCCCCTAGGGACCATGGGGAAGGGAGCTCATGGGGGTGGAGAGAGCAGGGGCACACTAGCCTCTGATCCCGGGTAACCCCGCGGAACCTGGGTTCCCTACCCACTTGTAACTTTGTGGTACCCTCAGGCAGCGGACACTGGGATGGAGCTGCCTCCTCGCAGCCGGGCGCCGCCAGGCTTGCCGCTAGATTGCGGCTCCCTGAGCTCCTTGGACTCCAGCGTCTTCTGCAGTGAAGGTGAAGGGGAACACCTGGCGCTCGGAGACTGCTTCACGGTCAACGTGGGTGGCAGCCGCTTTGTGTTGTCGCAACAGGCACTGTCCTGCTTCCCGCACACGCGCCTGGGCAAGCTGGCGGTGGTTGTGGCCTCTTACCGCCGCCCGGGGGCCCTCACCGCCGTGCCCAGCCCCCTAGATTTCTGCGACGACGCCAACCCAGTGGACAACGAGTACTTCTTCGATCGCAGCTCGCAGGCGTTCCGCTATGTCCTGCACTACTACCGCACGGGCCGCCTGCATGTCATGGAGCAGCTGTGCGCAATCTCCTTCCTCCAGGAGATCCAGTACTGGGGCATCGATGAGCTCAGCATCGACTCCTGCTGTAGGGACAGGTACCCACTAGGCACGCCACCGCGCGGAGAGGTTGTGGGCGCGGTGGAGGGAGGGCGGCACAGGGGAAGCTTTATAGTTTTAAACAAGCCTCTGAACCTAGGCCTACGAATAGGTGTGGCCACTTCTGGGCCAGAGAGGGAAGGAGGGGGAGTTGGAAAGCATCAAAGATAACGTTTGAGTAGAACTTTGGGGACCTTCTGGTTTCATTTTGGAGTACATGTATATATACCAAATTCATCTATACTGCGAGGATGGCACACTCTCAACAAATACTCGGTAAATGAATGAATGCACCTGTAAAGCAATGTTCCAAAACATGCTTGTATAGGGATGCAGGTTTGGGGGTAGAGAGTTATTATTTCTCAAAACTGAACTGCTAACTTTGAAAAACTTGACCCCTTAACTAAAAGTTTATGTGACATCCATGGTGATTTTGCTATTATTTTGCTATTACACTACTTCTCCAAAGTGTCTTTTCTTTCCATAAAAAGAAATTTCTTACTGCAAATATCTGTTCTTGTTACAAGAAAATGGTTAATATCATGCAGTAGTCAAAAAAAAATTTTTTTCCCTCTATTATAAATGCTTAGTAGAAAGTGTCAAGGTTTTTTCTTAGTCTAGAGCTCTCTCTCTGTCTCTTTTTAAAATAATTGTACTAAATGAGAAATGTTAAGTATTGTGAACAGGAAACAGTCTGGCTAAAATATGATTGGGTATTTTATGCATTTCACTGAAAGAAAAATCCATAAGGTTACATCTATGGTTAATTCTACTATACTTCTGTATTCTACATTTGTATGATAGATAAAAAGTTAGACTAATCACCAAATTGTCTTCTTTAAAAGATACTTCAGAAGAAAGGAGCTAAGTGAAACTTTAGACTTCAAGAAGGACACAGAAGACCAGGAGAGTCAGCATGAGAGCGAACAGGACTTCTCACAAGGACCTTGTCCTACTGTCCGCCAGAAGCTCTGGAACATCTTGGAGAAACCTGGGTCTTCCACAGCTGCACGAATCTTCGGGGTCATATCCATTGTATTTGTAGTTGTATCCATCATCAACATGGCCCTGATGTCATCTGAGTTAAGCTGGCTCGACCTGCAATTACTGGAAATCTTGGAGTACGTGTGCATTAGCTGGTTCACCGGGGAATTTGTCCTGCGCTTCCTGTGTGTGCGGGATAGGTGCTGCTTCCTGAGAAAAGTGCCCAACATCATAGACCTCCTTGCCATCTTGCCCTTCTATATCACTCTTCTGGTCGAGAGCCTGAGTGGGAGCCAGACCACCCAGGAGTTGGAAAATGTGGGACGCATTGTCCAGGTTCTGAGGCTGCTCAGGGCTCTGCGCATGCTGAAGCTTGGCAGACATTCCACAGGTATTCAAACTTCATTGATGCCTTGTATTTTGCCATTCCTTATAAGCATTAGTGTTTTGACCACATCACAAAGGAAGCAACTCTTAATTTATATTCATAATGACTAACTCCCACACCTTACCCAATCATGACCTCTGAAGAGGGGCAGGGAAGCAAAATCTTAAAGTTCTTATCACAGGTATTAAGAAAAAGGTGCTTCTTACAATAAAGCACTGGACTGCGAGGTTGGTTTGCACTACAGAGTTGGTGGTTCAAACTCACCGGCTGCTCTTTGGAAACCCTATACAGGATTGCTATGAGACAGAACAGACTTGACAGCACTTAACAACAACAACAAAGACTACATACAAGTGTGAGGAATGTTCCAGGCCTCCACATGTGCTCTATGTTACTTTATATCAGACCTTACTAAAAATAAGGTCTGCAAAGCTTGTTAAAACACAGATTCTAAGTCCCATTTCTCGAGGATTTGAATTAACCATTTGGCATTGAGTTAAAAGGCATATATTTTAACAATCTCTCTTAAGTGACTTTGTAGTAATTGGTGAACCATACTAGGATGCTTTATGAATAGAATACATATTAATACAAATAGATGATAATATAAATAAGTTAGCTAGCAATTCCTGTTTCCCATCTTTCCTAAAATACATGCCTCACTGGCCACTTCAAAAAAATGGGTGCTAGTTTTTTCTGCCTATAAATACAGGGAGACATCAATTTCAGTCATGTCCCACCCCAGTCTCTGAGGTAACAAGGACTTTTCCTCTTAGAATTTGGGTAGTGTATTTTCCTAGCCAGTCTCACGTAGCAGGGATTTGATAATGGGGTTTCCAACAACTTTTCGAAGTAACACTCTTTGTTTTCTGACACATTTAATGGGATGCTTTCTTCAAGTATTTATAAACTCTTCACAGAATTCAATTTAAAAACACCCAGTAAAGACTACATTTTTTCCCAAAAGAAAGGAAAAAAGAAAATAATAGTAATTTGCTCAATGTCACCTCTTTTCAAAGGTTTTCTTAGTTCTAAGGGAAGTAATAAGAAAGCCTTAATTTATTGAAAAGATATGAACAGCTAAATTATATAAATATTTGACAATTTTACCTTTAGCATAACATTTAACAAATAGAGACAGAGATGACATATTTCTGTATGTGTTAATTATTTTTAAAAATCTTTTTGAATCTTAACTCCATAACCCTGTACTTACATACTACTTTTCTAGGTCTCAGTTTACTCATCTGTAAAATAGCATAATAATTACATTTATTTTTTATGATTGTTTTGAGGGTGCTCTGTAGCATGCTAGAAATTCAGAACATAGATTTTGTGTTCTTTCCAAGACTGCTTAGAATATTTCATTGTGAAAACAGTTCTCCCTGACATAATCTATGATTCTTCTTATATAGTGTCACTTTATTTAAAAATTTTAATTCAATATAGATACACCAAAGTCAGTTTTCTAAAAGGTGTTCTAATATTCTTTTGAGGTTAACTCTCAAAATTAATATTCACTGATCTTTGAAAATAGCTGGCTAATAATTCAAAAATATCTGAATTCTGAAGAGCAAATTCAAACCAAGAGCACAAATAGTATTTGAATGCATTTCAAGTAGGCTCTAGTGATTGAGTAAAAGTAAAGACTGACCCTAGGAGGCCTCGCTTTCTATATCTGAGAAAATAGCATTGACATGACTTCCAAATCTGGATAAACTTTATTAGTCATTCAAATCCTAGTCTTAAAATGGGCTCCTGGTACTCCCCTTAGGGGGCTGACTTCCCTGCCTTCACAGATAGAATTGTGAAGGTTCCCTGGGGTCTGTCTTCCAGTAGCTAGGTGAATCCTCAGAACAAGCATGGAGAAATCTAGCAAATGCCTCTGAAGTGAGTGAGTTCCCTAGGTGGATCCATTGCCCTACACCTTTTTGTAGCTGAGAACTATTCTGTATTCAGGCTTATCTCCTCATGGGAAAGCAGAAATGCTCTGTACTTAAAAAGTTACTAACCTTTGCTTTTAAAATAAGAGCTAGAACTTCAGTGGTGCCATGGGAGTTCAGGAATACCTTCTCTTGAGACACCCTGAGAACCTGGAAATGTACATCTGGTGTTATGTCAACATGTCGCCAACATCTATTATGCTGGTTCTGTTTCACTTCATTCCCAGAGTATGCCATCCTTTTTGTCCTCTCGGTTTCAGACACTGAGACCCTCTGATTGTGTTAAGCTTTGTCAGAAGGGTGACACACACACACATATATACACACACACACACACAAACACACACATAATATGGTAGTCCTGGTGTGACACTGTGGGTTAATGTGCTGCAAAGTCGGCTTGAACTGTAAGATCAGTGGTTCAAGCTCATCAGCTTCTCCTCGCAAACCCTATACAGAGTTGCTATGAGTTGGAACCCACTCAACAGCAGTTAACAACAACAATATATATGTGTGTGTGTGTGTGTGTGTGTGTGTGTAGACAGAGAGAGAATACAGCGGTGGCTCCATAGAGTAAGCCATGGACTGCAAACCACCAGTCACGTCATGGGAGAAAGATTAGACTTTCTGTTCCTGCAAAGATGTACAGCCTTGGAAACCCTATACAGGGTTGCTAGGAGTAGAAACTGACTCCACAGCACTTAACAATATATATATACATCTCTATATGTGTGCACTGGTGTGCCAGTGTAGGATAAGCACCGGACTGCCAACCACAAAACTGGCAGGTCAAACTTTTCAGCTGCTACTTGGAAACCCTATATAGGATTGCTATGAGTCAGAACTGACTCAGTGGCACTTAACAACAAATATATATATATTTGAGGAATCCTGGTGTCATGCCATAGGATAAGCAGTGTACTGCTAATCCCAAGGTTGGTGGTTCATACCCACCAGCTGCTTCTCAGAAACCCTGTACAGGGTCACTATGAGTTGGAACCAACTTGATGATACCTAACTACAACTATATAGTTTTTGTCAAGTCTGTTCCAACTCATAGAGACTCCTATGTACAACAGAATGGAACATTGTCTGATACAATGCCATCCTCACACTGATTCCTATATTTGAACTCATTATCGCAGCCCCTGTATTATTTCATCTTATTAAATGTCTTCCTCTTTTTTCCTGATCCTCTATTGTACCAAGCATGATGTCTTCTCCAGGGACTGCTCCCCCTGATAGCTTGACCAAAATATCATCCCTGCTTCTAAGGAACATTCTGGCTGTACTTATTCAAAACAGATTTGTTCTTCTATCAGTTCATGGTCTATTTAATATTCTTCACCAACTCCATAATTCAAAAAGCATCAATTCTTCTTCGTTCTTCCTTAATTACTGCCTCAAATTCACATTCAAATATTGAAAATGCCATGGCTTGGGTCAGGAATATCTTTATCCTCAAAGTTGATACCTTTGTTTTTCAAGACATTAATGAGGTCTTTAGCAATAGATTTTCCCAATGCAGTATGTTTCATTATTTCAATGCTGTTTACATGGGTGTTGGCTATGGATGAAAGTAAAATGAAATCCTTGGCAGCTTCCATATTTGTCACTGTCCTCCATTTATCATGATGGTACTTATTGGTTCAGCTGTGAAGATTTTTGTTTTCTTTAGGCTGTAGTCTGTGATCTACATCAGTCCTCTTCATTTTTGGCAAACGAAGCGATGTCATCTCCATGTTGTATAGTGTTCATTGGTCTTCCTCTGATCCTGATGTCAAGTTTTTCTTCATGTGTTGTTGTTGTTATTAAGTGTTGTCCAGTCAGTTCCAATCCATTATCCCCCAGTATGTGGTTTCCAAGGAGCTGATGATGAATTTGAACTGCTGGCCTTGTGGTTAGCTGTTCAGTGCTTATACTACAGCACTTAATAAATTATTTAAGTGAATGAATGAATCTGTGTTTTTGCCTATCTTCCATCTGGCCCCATCAACTAGACTTCGAGCTTCTGAAAGACAGGGCTTAGGTAGCCTCAGAACCTAGCCCAGGGCTGGAAATATATTAAGTGTGCAATTCATGTCTATGCAGGGAAGGAGGGAAGTAGGAGGACTGCCAACAATTAACTGAAGTTGTTCTCTTATAGGTTTACGCTCACTTGGAATGACAATCACCCAGTGTTATGAAGAGGTCGGTCTACTGCTCCTATTTCTGTCTGTGGGAATTTCTATATTTTCAACTGTGGAGTATTTTGCTGAGCAAAGCATCCCTGACACAACTTTCACAAGTGTCCCTTGTGCATGGTGGTGGGCCACAACATCCATGACTACTGTGGGATATGGCGACATTAGACCAGACACGACCATGGGCAAAATTGTGGCCTTTATGTGTATATTATCAGGAATCCTTGTCTTGGCCTTGCCTATTGCTATTATTAACGACCGCTTCTCTGCTTGCTACTTCACCTTGAAACTCAAAGAAGCGGCAGTGAGACAGCGTGAAGCTCTAAAGAAGCTTACCAAGAATATAGCTACTGACTCATACATCAGTGTTAACTTGAGAGATGTCTATGCTCGCAGTATCATGGAGATGCTTCGATTAAAAGGTAGAGAAAGAGCAAGTACTAGGAGCAGTGGAGGAGATGATTTTTGGTTTTGAATTCACTTTCAATTTATTTATAGAAGCTTAGGTAGAATTAAGTCTATTGATAAAACCTTGATATGATGTCTCTATATGTTGATGTGTCTTTTTTGAGCACTGCCTGTCTTAATTTTTTGCTGTTATAGTGATTAAGGTACTAAAGCATTTCACATCCCCCATAACAACTGCAAACAAACTTCTTGTGGATGTAATTTCATCTATTTTCACATTTGATTCTGAAAAATAATCTTTTCATACAATCAAGTACAATTGGGCCAATTGTGCACATGCCTGGGTTTTCAAATATGAAATAATTATTGTAATACAGAAAAGCAAAAGGTTTTATGAACAACCAATTTTAAGTTTTTGTACTGTTAATTATTGGTAGCAAAATGCGCTGGACTGCAAAGTCCACTTTGAACCAGGAGGCCTGCGGTTTAAGTTCACCATCTGCTCCTTGGAAACCCTATACAGGGTTGCTTGCTATGGGTCGGAACCTGACTGGCCGACACTTAACAACAACAACCATGTATATGAGCTGGGCTGCTAGCCTCAAGGTCAGCATGGGAGACAGATAAAACTTTCTGCTGCTGTAAAGATTTACAGCCTTGGAAATCCTATCTAGGGTCGCTATGAGTCAGAACTGACTCGGTGACACACAACCAACCAATTATTTAAAATAAGAAATTAAACTGCATAGTCCAGAGTAAAGACGAGTGAACATTTGAGAACACACTGAAACTTTGCTATTTAGAGATATTCTTGTAGTATATCACTCATTATCTTATCAGTTAACATTTTGACTAAACCAATTAGCTTTGTACAAGGATAACCCAGATTTTATGATCACAGATTTTGTTCCTATCTTCAGCAGTGCAAATCACTGGTCATGAATAGGCTGAGTAAAAAGCTGAGAATGCCATCATCATTAGTGAAAATGGAAAGCCCCAAACTGCTAATATTGCAGTAGATGGGTGCTACACAAAGGTTTCCAAGAGTTACACATCTTCATCAAAAGGCCTAGAAGCATATTGGGCAAGTGCTCGACTGCTAACTGAAAAATTGTTGATTTAAACCCACCCAACAGATCCCTGGAAGAAAGGTCCACGTAATCTCCCATAAAGATTACTATCTAGAAAATACTGTGGCACAGGAAACCCTACTCAGTTACACGGGACTGATGTGAGTCCAAACCAAATCAGTGATACCCAACTTGTTCCTCACTGAGTGCATTATATGCAACTTATTTCTCAGTCCTCCATGGGTAGAAGGTGGTCTTTTAAATATCTGTTTATGGGTGTACTTTTACAAGTTGTCTTTAGAATCATGAAATGTATGGATAAAATACTGAACATTTTTTTGTTTTGTTTTTTTTTTAACTATTGCTGCAAATGTGGACTTTTAGATAATGAGATAATAAGTAAAGAATTCTTATTGTTAAGTGCCATCAAGTCGGTTCCAACTCAGAGCTACCCTGTGTAGGGTTTCCAAGGAATGGCTGGTGGATTTGAATCACTGACCTTGCGGTTCAAACCAACCTTGTAGTGCAGTGCTTCTCCTATGCTGCCACATCAGGACTCCAGTGAGGAAGAGATACTGAAATTATATAATAGCCTTATTTCATGAAAATGTTAGGTTGATTGACATCACTAGATGAACTTAAAAATCTTTTTAGCAACAACAAAAATATTATGGATAGCTTTCTGACTATTGAGGGTAAATACCAAATGTTCCAACTTTGCAGGCAGTTTGACAGCATTTTGACATTTCTTCATAATAATAATAAAAATCCTAGACATTCTGTTACATAATTAAGGCCAAAAGCTATAAAGCTAGTAAATAGTTTCTCATGCCCAATATTCTGGTGTGGTGCTATAGGAACAGTGCTGGACTTTGAACCACAAGGTC
>NW_006408519.1:12020071-12021967 GCF_000296735.1 Chrysochloris asiatica | reverse complement strand
GTTGAAATGGACTCAGTGACAGTGGGTGTACCAAATTTATCATGAAGTGTATTTCAAGATACCCTATGATATTGTGAACTTCCAAGAAACAAAAATATAAATTCATTATCAAATGCCATAGATAGTAAAATGCACCAAAATTTGAAATGTAAAAATTTTAATGCAGCTTAAAATCAATGGCATTCCATATGTTTTGCCTCCTGTTTTCTGGTTTTCATGTTTAAGTTCTGAAAACACTTTTATTGACCACATGAGTTTTAGACTGTGTTCTATGTACTTAAAGCCACTGGCCTGCATCCAGTTCTCCTAAATATAATGGAAGATTTAGTAGTTTTAATTTGTAATAAAATAAATATTTTCTTACACATAGTTGTAAGTGCTACAGCATGGAACAGAGTCACTAGTCAGTATAAATCCCACCCACAACTTGGAGGGGATGCAGGCTTTCTCAAAAACTGGTTTCTCAAAAACTGGTTTCTCAAAAACTTTCCATGAAGAACAGTTACATCCTCTGATCCAGCACTGTATGCTGTGTTCATCAAGCATTATCTTATTTAACTTCAAAGTATCTTTATTATACAGTACTCTTCTTATGCTCTTATAAAGGTATATCTCATATATTAATTCATTCAACATATAATTATTCAGTACACTTCTATGAGATGAGTACTATAGAATCTCTGTTAAGTATGATAAAGCCCCTCATCACTAATATTTAGGTGTGTGTGTGAGGTCAGGGGTGGATGTGGGGGAGATGGAGAGATTGAGGAAAAACTGAGGCATTCAAAGATGAAGCAACTTGTCCAAATTCACAAAGCTAATAAGTGGCAGAGCCAGGACTTAACTACAATCTTCCTGATCCTGAAGTTAATATTCCTGAAAGTTTTATTATCATTATTGTCTTACACAACCTGCTCAAGGAATTCACAAGTCGACTTGTGAACAGAGAGGTTTTATATGCCTTTAGAAAAAAAACACCTTATTCTTATAGGTGGGATAGTGCATTATTGTGGTGAACATTTATAGATATAATTAGAGAAAAATATTATCTTTATAACAATTGATAGTTGGAAAATTTAAGAAAAAATATTTAAAGGATCATATTTAATTATTAAAACCATCACAATGGATTCTAAATATATTCTCTACAAATGTCCTCCATAACATATGTGTCCTACAAACACATAATTTGTCAAAATGTGAACATTTAAAAAGAAATTTTAAAAATATCATTGCCTAGTCAACTTCACTGTTACATAAAATATCAGTTTACCTGTTCAATAAATGCACATATAAGCAAACCAAATTTAAGGAACAAAACAAGGCATGAACTCTATTCATTTGATACCCCATCATTTTTAAACCAGCTGACATTTTCAAAAATCAGGGAATTATTTATATCTACCAAACAATATTTAATTTCCTTACTAATATAAAATAAAACAATTACTATGCCAAACTAGAGAACACTCATTAAGGAGGGAAAAATAATTTGAGTGCTTAAAGGTAATCTCTAATATAAAAGTTATAATGTTCATATTTTATTGTTTTGTGGTGTGGATAAGCACGGGTCTGGTAATCAAAAGGGCATGTGTACAGCTCCACCTACCACTCTCAGAAACTCTATACAGACCTCTATACAGACCTATACAAATTCTATACAGACCTATACAAATTCTATACAGACCTATACTAACTCTATATACACTCTATACAAACCTATACAAACTCTATACAGACCTATACAAACTATACAGACTCTATACAGACCTATACAAACTCTATACATATTCTATACAGACCTATACAAACTCTATACAGACCTATACAAACTCTATATGAGCTCTGTACAGACCTATACAAACTATACAGACTCTATAAAGACCTATACAAACT
>NW_006408519.1:11996978-12019745 GCF_000296735.1 Chrysochloris asiatica | reverse complement strand
ACAGACTCTATACAGACCTATACAAACTATACGGACTCTATACAGATCTATACAAACTCTATATGAACTCTATACAGACCTATACAAACTCTATAGGAGCTCTGCACAGACCTATACAAACTATACAGAGGCCCCATGAGTTGGTACTGACTCAGTGGAAAACAATAACAACAATGAATTATTGCATTTATAATTTTAATTCAATGCAGTATAATTACAGTGTATTGGATGCGCAAAGAAGTTAACAAGACAGATTTCTCATTCTATGTGTTAGTGTGGAATTATTAATCTCTAAAACCTTCAAGCAAGGTCGGTGGTTCAAGTTCACCAGCTGCTCCTCAGAAACCCTATACTCAACAGCATTTAATAACAACAACCAACAAAACCTTCAATAACTCTGTCATATGCTAGCCCAATTTATCTAAGCAAAACAGTCTCAGGTAAGCTTAAAACTTCACAAATAATTCCACTGAAAATTTAATATAGTTAAAGCATTAATATCTTTATCTCATCAATTAAGATTCAAAAAGATATTGACAAATGATGGATCCTAATTTTCCTTTACAAAGAATCTTCACTTCCAAAACTCTCTCCAGTAAAAATAATAAATGCAAAAAAAAAAAAGTCATAGTTCTTGTTAGGTGCTGACAAGTCAGTTCTGACTTGTGTTTATTTCTTGCAAACTTGCAAACTGCAACCATTTGCACGACAGAAGTAAACACTTCCCTGTCCTGCTCCATTCTAACAATTGTTATCTTTAAGCTCATCTTTGCTGCCTCTGTTTCAATTTATTTCATTGGGCGTTTTCCTCTTTTTCACTGAACTTCCATTTTAACAAGCATGATGTCCTTCTCCAGGGACTGGTCCCTCCTGATAATCTGTCCATAGTATAAAAGATGAAGTCTTGCTATCCTCACTTCTAAAGAGTATTCTGGCTGTGCTTCTTCCAAGATAGACGTGTTTGTTCTTCTGGCTCTCCATGGTACTTTGAATATTCTTCTCTAAGATTGTAATTCAAATTCATGAAATGTTCTATGGTCTTCTTTATTCTTTGTCCAACTTTCACATGAGTATAAGGTGATTGGGTCAGGTGCTCTTTAGTCCTCAAACTGGACTTCTTTGCTCTTTAACACTTTAAAGAGGTCTTTTGCAGCAGATTTGCCTGGTGCAAATAATCATTTAATATCTTGATGGACAGCTTCCAAGATTATGGATTGTGGACCCAAGTAAGATTAAGTCTTTGACAACTTCAGTCTTTTCATCATTTATCATGATGTTTATTGGTCTAATTGTGAGGATTTTCATTTTCTTTACATTGAGGTGCAATCCATACTGGAGGCTGTAGATTTAGATCTGCATCAGTAACTCTTTCAAGTATTCTTCACTTCCAGCAAGCATGGTTGTGTCATCTGTGTATCTCAAGTTGTTAGGAGTCTTCCTTCAATCTTGGTGCCATATTCTTTTTAATATAATCCATCTTCTTGGATTATTTGCTAAAATTACAGATTGAATAAATATGGTTAAAGGATACAACCCTGATGTATACCATTCCTGATTTCAAACCTTATTCAGTATCCCTTAGTTCTGTTAAAATGACTCCCTCTTGGTTTATGTAAGTGTTTCTTGGTTTATGTAAGTTTATGTAAGGTTTTTCATGAGTAAGTGTTTTGTAGTATCTATTCTTCATAATGTTATCCAGAGTTTATTATGGTTCACACTATGAAATGTCTTTGCATTGTCAATAAAGCACAAAAGCTTTATCCATAAACTCCATTGGCAATTACATAAGTGTACACTTTTAGAGATCATGAGGCAATATCACGATTCATCATCCTTAAATCCACATTTCCTTTATATTATCTTTTAATCACTCCTTTGCATTCTCAAGTTCATTGTCCTTCTCTTGTTTACTGGCATTCAATTGGTAAAATCTTGAACCTTATTAACAATAATCCTGAGCTTACTTGCTAACTGCAAGGTCAGCAGTTCAAATCCATCCGTTTGGGGAGAAAGATGAAGCTTTCTGCTTCTATAAAGATTTACAGCTTTGGAAACCCTACACAGGGTCACTAAGAGTCAGGACCAACTCAACAGCACACAACCATCACGACCACCATTGATCAGTTATCGTATTCAGTTGAAGTGCTCAGTCAAGACTAAATCAACAGTTCTCTTTTCTTCTGAGGAGGATTTGACAGGCAGAATCTCTGATAAAAACCCATTTCTAAGAAAATCCAACCATGTCAATAGAATGTCTTTGAGCAAAAGTAGCCCATTCCAGAATCCCACATCTCTCAGAATTGGGTTTAGTCATTGCCTTGCAATGGCCCTTAAGAGACAAAACTCTAGTGAGAGTGTGGTAGTAGAATCCCAAGGGCAGCAGCTCAGGCTGTAGGCCAGTCATGCTCCCCCTAACAGGAGATCTGAGCAGTACATTTTCATAACCACAACAATGCAGCCTTTGAGTTTCACTAGTCTACTTCTCAATATACATTCAAGAACAGCTCTCCATGGAACCCATGGGCCTCTCTTTTTCAGGAGATGCTTAGAAGAAGGCATAAGTTAGATGAAATAGAGTTCCCATTGTTGCTGTTGGTCTCAGGATAGCAACCAGTAGTCATCCTGTCCTTTCTAAAGTACTCACACTATCCTATCAAAGCACATTATCTCATCCCACTACAGCTCACCAGTCACTCCTAGGAAACCGTGCACAGGATCACTATGGGTTGAAACCAATCTGACAGCACTAAACAACAACTATACCTTAACATCCTAAAAGAGTTATAAAGATCATTCTAGACTGCCAAGGATAGCGTCAGGGAATAATTTCACACCCTGGAAAACACTTTCATCATGAAGCTAGTTATGGTATACTAACTTCATGTTACCAAAATTAGTTATGGTATACAGAATTATCATTGCTCATATTCTTGAGCAAAGAAATAACATGAATAAAATTGCATTTCAGGGGAAAAATTTCGAAACAATAAAAATCCTATTTTCATTTCTGAGCTAACAGCATCACACTCAGTACAATACTGGCTCTGTGGGCTAATGCATCAGACTGCAAAGTTATTTAAACTGCAAGGTCGGTGGTTCAAGCTCACCAGCAGCTCCTTGGAAACCCTATACAGGGTCACTATGGGTCGGAATTGACTAGACGGCACTTAACAACAACAACAATAGTAATCTGGACCTCTGGTATGGCACTGTAGGATCAACTCTGGACTGTAAACCATAAGTCAGCAGTTCAAACCCACCAGCTTCTTTTAGGAAACTCTGTAGAGGGTTGCTATGAGTCAGCATTGACTCAGTGGCACATAATATCAGCAACAGTGGTAATCCAGGAATCCTGGTGTAGCACTGTGGGTTAATGCTCTGGGCTTCAAAGTTGCTTTGAGCTGCAAGGTCAGCAGTTTAAGCTCACCAGTTGCTCCTCAGAAACCCTATACAGGGTTGCTATGGGTTGGAACCAACTCAATGGCACTTAGCAACAACAACAAATAGTAAACCAGTGACTCTGAAAAATGCTTTGATGTTTGCATATTAACTTTTATAACATTGTTCTTTTCACAACACAATGCAAACAAATCTGAAACAACAAGGAAAAACAAATTAACTTTCAGAACTTCCTAGTGTATTCTACCATTGAGTAACAGTTCTTCCAATTATATGAAACCCCATTTCTTCTTCAGAGGTATGGTGAATAAAAATAGATATTGAAACATGTGCATTTTTGTTGTTAAGTGCTACCAAGTCAGTTACAACTCATAGCAACCCTGTATAGGGTTTCCATGGAATGGCTGGAGGGTTTTAACCGCCAAACTTACAGTTAGCAGTCCAGTGTTTGTTGTCCAGTGCCATACCAGGACATAGTTTCTATATTATTCTGTTTCTAAATACTGAATTTTACATGTATATATTATCTTTTTTCTTAAAAAGAACAATGGAAATAAATAGCATTTGAAAAGTTCTGTGCATGCATACACACACACACACACACACACACACACATAACAAAAGAGAAATTAAAATTTATAATAAATGCAGTTTTCATATTGTTGGAGGAAACATTTTCTTTATATAAAATGCAAGTCACCTCAATACTTCACATTGGTTGTGTAGAGAGAATTTCAATCATCTCCTTCAGTAAGAAAATAAAATCTTCTCTAAAAAGTAGTTTTGGTTTCTCTACACAGGGACAGTTTTTCTGAAACCCCGTCTTTATATGTGTCTTTGCTGTACAGCAAATGTTGTCTCTTACAGTGCTCTATAATTATTATTGCCAAGTAATTCTAAATGGTGCATGCGAAAATAAAAGACAGTTACAGTTGCTATGGAAACTATACTTTGTAGGAAACTTATTTCAACATGCTGTCTGTAAAGTAAAAAAATATAAAGGAAAGAATGAAGGTAGGGGGAAAGAATAAAGGAAGAGAATGAGAAAAACTTCACACACAATCACATCATTTTGACCACAAACTATGCAGAAAAGAAAGTGGGAAAAGAAAACCCAGAAAGAAATACCATTCTCTAGCTTTAGCTCTAATCAAGCCTCTTTCCTCATAATCATTAAGACTTCAATCCAAGGAAAATGACAGTTCATTACAAAAATCTCTATGTCTCACAGTGAGAGTTTTTATTAAATTAAAGATAGAATACTTAAATATATAGAAATGAGTTTAAAATATATATTAATAAATACATTACAAAAGGTATTTGAAAATTATTTAACTTATTACTCTTTTAGTCTTCTTTAATTAAATACTCTGTACTATTTGGTGTCACTGTGGATAAATGCGCTGAACTGCAAGGTCAGTTTGAACCACAGGTTGGCAGTTCAAACTCACCAGCCACTCCTCAGAAACCCTATACAGGATCTCCATGAGTCAGAACCGACTCAACGGCACTTAACAGCAACAATTTGGTGTGGTGCTGTAGCATCAGCATTGGACTGTGAACCACAAGGTCAGCAGTTCATACTCACCAGCTGCTCCTCCAAAATCCTATACAGGGCCACTGAGTTGGAATTGACTCCACAGCAATTAACAATAACAGCAGTCTTTTTACACAGACTAATAAAATATGCAAGGAACTCTGGTAGTGTAGTGGTTACAAGTTGTGTTGCCAACTGCAAGGTCAGCAGTTCAAAACTACCAGTGGTTCTGAGGGAGAAAGATGAGGCAGTCTGCTACCATAATTTATTGGTAAAGATTTACAGCCTCGGAAACCCTGTGCAGGGTCACTATGAGTCAAAAACAACTCCATGGTACTTAACAACAACAATAAAATATGCTAAAGAAATATCCTTAAAAAAACTGTATTCCATTCAAAATCCTCAATGCTTGAACAACTAGATCCTACTTGTCCATTTAGCATCAATCATATCTTGTAAATAAATCTTCAGAGAACCTTCAGCAGATACATTTCATATTCCAATTAGTAAAATCATTTTTTTACCCATAAATGGTATCTATTTATTAGAACTGTTTTTCAGAGCACAGAACACCTTTTTATTTCATCTGGCATCCCTTCAACGATATTGTATATATGCAGAGAAAAGGTGAATTAACTACTAGCTATGTGAACAGGATAAATTTTGATCTAGAAACAATAAAGCATTGTGCACAATTTGCTCAATTTATATCAGGATTGTCAGGGACAGTATAGTAACAGTCTTCTGCCCCAGATTTGTGGATCCAAGTACATGTTGTACCACAAAACAATTACACATATTGAAATCAAATAAAAGTAATTTTTTATAAAACAAATACTGTGATAAGGTTTGAGATTTATATAATTAAGGTGCGCTTCATTTTACAATTTTAATGCCAAAACAAGTTTTCCAATTAAAGGCCTCTTACGCTCAGATTTTGAAATTTGTACCTAAAAACAACTTAAATTATTTTAACAAACAGGACCTGTTGTTTCTTGAACTTCAGATCAAAAGCCATTAATGGGTCATTATTATTTTTATTCACAACCACAATTTTGTTTTGTTTTGTTTTAAAAAAGGAATGGACTAACCATAAGAGAATAGAAAAGAATAGACTCAATTAGAATATAATTTACAAGTAGTTAGCAAGGATTGCATAACTGCAACAAGCTTTGTAGCAGGTTACAGAACAGTGTTGAAAAGGACAATGGAAGAGGCGGGCTGAATAAATACGTTGGCTAAGAGAGGATCACTTAGTCTTATTACTTGATTTTACAGTATATGGTTTTCACTGTCATTGTATCTGGTAAATTATCATTGCATAGTTAAAATTTATGTCAGCATAATTCACAGTGGGTTTTGACCTAGCACAAGTAAATTTTATCCACTATTGAGAAATTCACTGTGTTCATGAGGAACCTGTACATAGACCAAGCGGCATTTGTTCAAACAGAAAAAGGGGATACTGAATAGTTTTAAATTGGGAAAAGTGTGCACCAAGGTTGTATCCTCTCACCAATTTATTCAGTCTGTATGCTAAGCAGATAATCTGAGAAACTGGATTATATGAAGAAGAATGTAACATCAGGACTAGAGAAAGACTCATTAATAGCATGTAATATGTGGATGATACAACCTTGCTTGGGGAAAGTGAAAAGGACTTAAAATATTTACTGATGAAGATCAAAGACTCCAGGCTCCAGTATGGATTGTATATCAATGTAAAAAAAATGAAAACTCTCACAACTGGACCTATAAACAACATCATGATAAATGGAGAAAATATTGGATTTGTCAAAGACTTCATTTTCCTTGGAACCACAACCAACTTTTTTATCCAAAGCCCACATTTAAGGAGGGGAAATTATGCTTCCTTCATTTATGTCAAAGCAGTTAAATAAATTATTTGAAATTTTTCTGCACCAGAAATTCATCTTTTCTCTACCATTTATTAATTTACTCAATCTTCTATATCAATAAGAACAAACAGATGTTTATTTTATGCTTTAGATTAAAATGCAGTCTGTTGCACAAGACCTCTAGCTATCATTCTGAGTAGTAAGCTGTACCTGCCCTAAGCCATAGTATTTCAATAGCCGCATATGTATCAGGACGACCATAGAGGAATCAATCCATTTAAATTATGGTGCTGGAGAAGAATATTAAAAGTACCACACCCTTTCAGAAGAACAAATAACTGTGTTGAAAGAAGTACAACCAGAATGCCGTTCATAAGCCAGGATAGTGAAACTTCATCTCTCACACTTTGGACATGTTAACAGGAGGGACAGTCCCTGAAGAGGGGCATCATGTTTTATAAAGTGGAGGGTCAGTGAAAAAGAGGAAGACCCCAACCAGATGGATTGATGCCATGAAAGCAGTAATAAGTTCAACCATAACAACCATTGTGCAGACGGCACAGGACTGGGCAGTGTTGTCATGATGAGTAAGAACCAATTCGAGTACACCTAACAACATTATGCATTCCAAGAAAGTTTTGAATACATCCTGAACTCCATCCAGAATCTTCTGAGGTGGGAAATTTCCACTTGAAAGGACAAACAGACCAGCCTGGAGCGACTAGAAGAACAGAAGATACTTCTTGAAAGAAAGACCAACAGGAAAAATACAAAACAATATAGGCAGTCCATCTGATTACTACAAGAACAAGCAAGTTGCTCCCCCAGGAGACATCAAGGCAAGTGGTCAGGTCCCCTCAGGGCAAACCCCTTCCAAGACTAAAACTCAATGGGAATACACAAGCAGAAATGCTCTCTGATTGATGATCATATTCGTCACTGATAAGGGGAAGTGAGGGAAAAACAGCAATTAAGCTGCTAGCTAAGCCCTACAATGTTCAATAGACTCCTGTGAACCCGGGTGGAGACCTGGTTGGCCAGCAGTGTGGCAAGACCTGGGGACTCTTGGGCCAGAGTCAGTGACATAGCCACAGAGGACTAGAGTGGAGAGTGAAGCATCCAGCTATAAAAAGAGTGGGCATATGCATAAGAACACCCACACTTGCAGATAATACCCACTTGACCTGGCTTCAATGACTGGATGATCAGAGCTCAACTAGAAGAAGAAAGAAGAGGAAAAAAGAGTAATCTGATACAATTTGATGAACTTGACCTACACATATAGATGCAGTAGCTCAAAAGAGGGAACAAATCTTTACAGTGAGGATCATTCCCACCAACTCCATACACAGAGTAGACAGGGATGGGCAACTTGGACATTGGCTACCCAAAATGGGGGGGAGGAGGAAGGGGCAAAGACAAGAAGTGACTGGCTTACAAGGTTTCAAGAGGGACCCTAAATCCAGAGGGCATGGAGGAGGTAGAATCTCCACTGAGTAGTATCCAATCTTTCTGGGTGGAGCTGATGAAAGGACATGGGGAAAGGTCTTTTGTGGTACAGTAGTGAATAATTGTTATCAGGACTGACTGTGCAGGTTGGAAATGTAAAGGTAAATGTTTTGTAGCAAAAGGAGGGTAGTGATTGACTTTGCAGTCAAGGAGCGGTATGCCCTGGGACCATAAAGGGAGGAGAGAGGAGTATGAGATCCTACCCAGAAAAACAATGACACCAGAGATGGAGGCAGAGATGATGACATGAGAGATGTAGCGGCTGGGGACTCTAGACCCAGAAAGGAAGAGGGGCTGTGTGCTGACAACTGGGGACCAGGTTTGTTGAGTATACCCTTTGATTGGTTGATGATGCATAGAGGGGATTGTAACTGTGGCAATGAAACGATATACAATAGGATGAATGTAAAGCTAATGTTCTCCCATGTAAACTATCACCTAATTCACAATATAACATTTTTTTAAAAAAAGAAAGTTTTACATACAAACTTATTTTTTAAAAAGAATATCATGGTAGTAGTAAAATTTTTGTTGAATTGAAACAATCTGTCCTTAATGCATTGTTCTGTTCTGTCAGCTGCAAGAAATAAGGAGCACACAATAGCACCCAGAACTTGATTTTTAATACCATTCTCGAATAAAAGGAAAAGGAGCTCCTTGGAGAAATGATTGACTCTAGAACAGGGGTAGGAAACACGTAAGGTGAGTTTGGATCTCACATTATAGTGTCACAAAGTAAGAAAACCACTTAAAAAACAAGTGCTATGATGAATGTTTGCCAAAAGAAAACAGAAACCAACTGGAAGAGTTTCCATTGACAAACACTAGGGTATTTTGAGCAAACAAATGTTGTATTGTATTTGAACCTAAGGCACAAAATAAATATCTGTTTATTCATATTTAGGTAAAAGATTGAGTACTTTAATAAACGGGAGAGAAGAGATGAATTTCCAATGCAGAAAAATTTCAAATAGTGTATTTAACTGCTCTGACGTAAATGAAGAGAGCATAATAGTCCCCTCCTTAAATGTAGGTTTTGCATAAAGACTTCCTTCCAAAGATTATATGGAAAATGGGAGCAAATGAATAACTTTTCCATTTAAAATACCTGATCAATTTTGCTATAGTACATTAAGAATTATAAATAATATTAACAGTAAATACCCTTGATATAGTATGATGAACATGAAACTTTGTTATATTTTTTTCAAAATCCAGAACTCCATTCTAATCATGATAAAAATTCATCATCAAAATACTCCAGACAAGATGTATCTAAGTGCATAAGAGAAATTCCCTGCAATATACCTGGCGAGTATTATTCAAAACTGTAGATATTAAAGGAAAAGAAAAGTGTAAGACCCAAGAGTAACCTAAAGAGACATGGCAACTAAATATAATAGGATAGCCTGAATGGAATCCTGGAACAGAAAAACTAAGGAAACTTAAATAATCTATTAACTTTACATAACAGTAATATATCAATATCAATATCAATGTAAGATATTAACACTAAGGAAACTTGTTTGGGGATATGTGGGAAACCTCTGTACTTTCTCCTCAATTTTGTTGTAAATCAAACCAGGAATATAAATACAGTCTACCCGCAGACAAAATATTTCATCTAGTGTATTTGTAATTATCTTTACTTCTTAGAGATATTAAAGTAAAATTTAAAATATATTACTTTACCTTATCTTAACAATATCTTATATCAAAATATGTATTCTTTATATTTCAAAAGACAGAAGGAATTAAAGTAGATATACATGATTCATTGAAAGTTTCTAATCACTTCTCTAAATATTTTGTTTGACACTTAAGGTAACCAAGATATGACTACTGTACAATATTGAATAATGCAACCTTTTAAAGTGTGAAGATGGGAAAGTTCCAATTTCAATGAACTATGGGAATTGTCTAAAATTTCCTTCAGAACCCTATTTTAATTATTAAAAATGAAATAACTATGTAAATTTTTATTCAAATTCTACATCCACACTGCATTGATCATTTTCTCTCTCAAGCTTACTTGATCTACGTCTTTATTTCTGCATAATTACATAGATCACTAGCTGTTTCTTGATTTATATAAGAAGACATATATCTTCTAAAGATAAGCTCACAAAATAGTTACCTGAATGAGTATAAACAGACAACAGTTTAATAAAACACTTTTTATTTTGTTTCCTACTAACAGCACCATTGTAATTTCTAATCAAGACTAATAAAGATTATCATCTATTTTTCCTTCAAAAACATTGGGGTTTTGTTTTTCATTAGAAGTGCATAATGGAAGAATATTCATGTCATTCCTGTAGGTAGCATTTGCTTATATAAAAGATGATTCCCATTCAGAACTATCACTTTTAAACAGCTTCTTTGCATGCTATATGTCAAAGGTTGGGTTTCATTTTCTTAGGCAAGATGGCAACTCCAAAATGACATACAAATATAATGCATTTTTATTGTCATTAGTATTGGTTTGAGGGTTTTTTTAAAAGTTGTATTCAAATAAGATTCACACCTTCAGTAATTAAGCCATCCATCATAACCATTTAGAATGGGTTATTAGAAAATCAATTACTAGATTGTGAAGCATTAATTTCCATATACACAGAAAAATTCAAAATTTCTAGGTACTGACAGCATTTTGGACAAAGAAATTCTAAACTTTGACAATGGTGATGGCAGTTAATTCATTCTAATTAATTAGAAAAAAAGGAAATGAAAAAAAATCCTTTACCAACTGTCAAACTACTTCTGTGTCTAGATTATTCCATGCATTCAGAAGAATAAAAAGAAAAGAAAAGTCAATCAATCATTCAATTGAATGTGAATAGTCTATTTAGAACATCTAGCTCTGAAAATTAATTCCTGGGCAAGAAGATTATAAGGGGATGGCAAAAGAAGAAAAGTTACTTAATGCCAGTACCCCATGGATTTTAATACGTACTAGTGGCAGCAGCCGTGAGCTCAAGCTTAAAAACAATTGTGAAGATGGTACAGGACCTGGTGAAATTTCATTCTGTTGTACATAAGGCTGCTGTGAGACAGCACCAAACAACAACATTGGGGTTCAAGTCTCATTAGGAAGGTTCTGCACCCTATACCTGGAATCCTGGTGTGGGGTGGAGGCTAAGCACTGGACCACAGGTCGCTTTAAACCACAAGGTTGGAGGTTCACACTCACCAGAGGCCCCTTGAAAACTCTCTACAGGGTTGCTGTGAATCAGAACTGACTTGAGGGCATTTAGTAACACCAACAACACACCCGATACCTGTGAGCATGGTGGCTCCATTGGATAAGCACTGGGCTGTGTACCACAAGGTTGGCAGTCCAATCCCATCAGCTGATCTGTGAGAGAAAGATGAGGCATTCTGCTTCTGCAAAGATTTACAGCCTAGGAAACACCGTATAGGGTTGCTATGAGTCAGAACCCACTTGACGGCACTCAACAACAAGAACACGCTACACTTATATGGGATACAAATGAGAATTGGATCCCTATAAGGATGGCAGTTTAGAATAATACAGGAAAACACTGTTACTCCAAAGGAATGAACAGTTCTTACAGCAAGGACACCAGCGTGTTAGCAGAAATTCATTTTAACAATGTTTTTGCTATTTTTTTTTTTTTTATCGACTGCTAGAGATCTTATCTTTCCATTAACCTACTTTACACATAGAATTTGTAACCAAAAATTAAACAGAGAAGTTCCTTTTTACATCGGTGTTCTTATATCTGTGAAAATTTAGAAATCTCCCAGTTTTTTCAGAATAAAGACCTATCACTTTAAGAATATTCAATGACAAGTATATATGGGGGGGGAGGGGGGAAAATAATCCTTTCTTCCAAATCTAATCTCTGAAGCCAACAGATTAATATTTCCTTTAACGTGCTATTCTAATAAATGGGCAGTAATAGGATTATATATAATTGACTGTTCTATGTATTCATAAAAATTAAGTAATATCTTAAAATATCACTTTAATTTGGAATTTATTTAAAATACTAAGAAATCTCTATTGGGTTTTGCATGAAGGTGAACATATGAGACCATCACCACAGCAACCAAACCTGTGAATAATACTGTGTTAGTCAATAGCGATCCTTTATAGAGTTTCTGTGGCTATACATCTTCATGGAAGCAGAAATCACCGTTTTTCCAATGGAGGGGTTAGTGGGTTTGAACTGCTTACATTGTAGTTAACAATGCTGTATCCTACAGTGCCACAATCAGCAATAGAGAATTTTAAAAAAGTTTATATTGTCCCAATTCTTTCTGAATCTATGAATCAGTATTCTTCAGTAGGTAAAATAATTGTGCATCATCTACCTTGTTCTAGAATTTGTATAATTTCTCATGTGTACCTAATATCTCAAACACATGTCTCCTCCTGGAGTGGTCCTTGAATACCCGCAGGTATTTGGAGAGTTATACCTCAGTGGCCTCACCACCAGAGCCACCACTGGTTTTGATAACCCTCCTGACAATCAGGGGGGCATTGTGCAGGGATCACTCCATCTCTATAAGCTGTTCACTACTGCAATGGAAGATGATAGGGTAGGTCTTAGCCTTGGGACAGTCAGTGAATAAACCGTACCTGTGAGTCTCCTCAAAGTTCTAGCAGCACTGCTTGGACACATCTGCTGACAGAACATTCACAATAGGGCCATAATCATTGCCCTGTTTATATCCTCTTCAGACATCTGGCCAGCACAAACCATGTGCCTGTCAGCAAAGCACTGAGTTGCCACATCCCCAGTGGTGAGTTTAGACAAGATAACTTTGGTTTCAGAATATTGAATCCTCTCTAACTTGTCATAGAGAATGCTCCACTCAGCATCAACAATTGCTTGCTATTCTTACACTATATGGACTTTTACTTTAACAATGTCTAAGTTTTGAGTTCTACCTCAACATTTTAAAAGACAGTCATGAGATTATCACATTTGGGGGGTTGCATTTCAAATTCAACATAAGAGAACTTCTTGAATGCAACGCCAGCTACCACCTGGGACTCCTCTAGGGATGCACCGTACACTTTCTTGATTCTAATCATTTTGAGTTGCAGTAAGTCATTGAGCATCATGATTGTCACTGTAGCAGTGACGATCGCTCTTCTGGGAGATCAACTTGCAGCTCAGAGTGATGGCACACTTACCCAGCCACTTCTTCTCCTCCACACTACTTTCCTTCTTCATGGTCACAGTGATCTCTTTGATCCTGATAAATGCCAGCTTGGTAGCCGGGCAAATCTTCCTTCATACATGGTTTCACCTGCTTGAGAAATTACAGCATGTAGGGTCACTTAGTGACTGATCTCAGCTTGGGACTTTGCAATGTCCATTAAATTCTTTGCTGTGGGATGGAGGACATTAAGGCCTTTCAGACGTGTGACTCCATCATTAGAAACTGTAACTTTACCTCAGCCATCCATGATCTTGTCTATGCCACAGGGGCCCAGGGTGGTTCTTACAACCCAGACAACCACCTGACAGGCATTGGTATTATATATAAGCTGGAGGGAGGGGGGCGGTGCCATTGAGTCTATCAGTCTCCCTTTTCAACAGGTTAACTGGTCTGGGAATCATTTTGGAAGGTTATTTAGTGGCTCACTCCTCTTTTTTTCTCTGGGTCCATGCTGTCCAGCCACCCCACAGTTCCCCACGCCAGAGAGATCACCAGAGACTGCACCAAACCATGATGCCAGGAGAGCTAGTTATAATATTTCTATCTTTACCCTCTGTCGCTGCTTATTTATGTAGAATCTAATGCTAAATTTACTGTGAAAATTGTCCTCCTTTGAATCAAAACTGTAAAAAGGTTTTATCCTATTACAAATTCATGTCCAAGTTTATTGTACAAGAAATTATGCCAATTACATATCATAGTTCATAAAGACAATGTTCTACACCCTACTTTGGTGAGTAGTGACTGGGATCTTGAAAGATCATGAGTAGCCATCAAAAGTGCAACTATTGATCTCTCTATGTACGGAAAAAGGAAAAGTGATGAAAATTGAAGATGCTTGGAATCAATTGATCCAATGAACTAATAGAATATGTCTCCATGATTCTGAGACCAGAATTAGATGGTGCCTGGCAACCACTACCTACCACTGTAAAAGAGAACACATTCAAAGATCCTGGATAGACTCAAAGAAAATGTAGATCGAAACTCAAACTTACATATTAAAAAAAAATTTTTTTTTAAAAGACAAGGTTTACTACTCAGTAAAAAAAAAAAAAAAAACTGGAGGAACCTGAGACTATGGTCCTCAGTCATCCTTTAGATCTGGAACAAAACTCACTGTTCTAGTCCAATTTTCAGCCAAACGGTAGATAGCTATTAAGGTATGCTTGCTATGGAATCTGATCCTATACAGGGTTACTATGAGTCTGAACCAACTGAATGGTACTTAACAACAACAACACTGCTATGGTCAACCATTCAAGATCAAAAGAGACACATTTACCTAAGAACAAAGTTCAGAAGTATTGGAAAGGAGGGTGGGATGGAAATAAGTACCACAGGAGAAAGGAGAAGAGCTGTTGCCACATGGAGGAGATTGCAATCATTGAGATGAAACAAAGTGCATGATTTATTGAATGTAAAGCTGATGATCTACTTTGTAAACCTTCACTCAGTTCACAATAAAAAGCTTTTATAAAAAATCAAAGAAAATATGCCAATTAGATAGTTATTAACACTATTACTTGAGTTAGCCAATCTTCTTTTGAGATGTAACTTGGTACATTGGAAAGCAACCGTCTTTGAAATCCAGAAAAATCTGAGTTTTTAATCACTTATGTCTAGAACCAAGCATGAGTGCCCCCCACCCTTAAAAGGATCACACTGGAAAGTTAAGTGCCCTTACTGCCCCCATTATACTCTTCCAACCCCCATACTGGACAAAGCGCAGTAGAATGACATATAAGCAGAACGGAATCAACAAAAACGAGAAACAGCAAATCAGAACACAAATCCAATGACACCAAGTTACATGAGGAAAAATCAGGGAAAATAAATAAGTAAATAAATAAAGCAAGCCTAAGTATTAAGTGACACAGTGTCGGGGGGTGGGGGGGAATATATATATACACATAGAACATTTTAAACATTTGCTGGCAAAAACTTCCATAACAGCATGAAAGATAAGAAAATATCCATCCAAAAAGCTCAACAAACTCCATGCAGGTTAGACCCAAAAAGAAATTCACTAAGACATACCATAATCACATTTGCCAAACTAAAGAAAACAACGACTCAAAAAATCCTGAGAATAGGTCAGGGGGTGGGGGCTGGGGGGGGGGATGTTCTTGTATATATCTTGTATATATCCACAAATAATGGAAAACCAATAAGACTAAGCTGATTACTCATCTGAAACCATGTAGTTTAGAAGGCAATGGGATGACATATTTAAAACATTGAAAGAAAAATTTTCCAACCAAGAATTATATATTCAGCAACATTATCTCTCAAATCTGATGGCAAAATTAGGGCATTTATAAATTACCAGAAATTAAGGAAATCTGTGAACACCAGATCAAGCTTACGAGAATATTAAAAGGAATCCCTTGGACAGAAAATCAACATGAGATAATACCCTGAGATTAAGACACAGGACAGCATCAGCCTCATACAACCCAGATAAAAAAAAAAAATACCAAAAATAAAACAAAACTCAAAGACTTAAAACAGGGAAGCAGAAAAGTCAATACATACATAATGACAACATTAAACCAAAAAGGAGAATAAATGGTGTAGTTATAAAACTTTTATATGAAGGCAATTTTAATAAATAAAAGATTTCTTTAAATTTAAGAAGATAAGGGAAATTGTAAGGTAACCACCAAAATGTTAATAAATCTACTCAGCAAAAAGAAAAACATAAAGTCTAAGTACACACAAAATCAACAATAACAAAAGAAAGGGAGCAAACTCCACAAGTAAAAAGAAAGTAACACAGAAAATAAAACAGAACAGGCCGGTCCCAGAAGTTTGGGAGGCAGAGAGAGAGTCAGTGGCCAGGCAACTCAGCTTCCAGAAGGTTCTCTGTGCCTGGCAGCCCGCGCCTCCCTGCACACGCCTTCCCAGCTGCCAAGATGCCTAAGAGGAAGGTCAGCTCAGCTGAAGCTTGGGTGACTGAGGAGAAACCTGCACCTGCAAAAGTGGAAATGAAGCCAAACAAGACAGTCAGAAAGGATAAATCTATAGACAAAAATGTGCAAACCAAAGGGGAAAGGGGATCAAAGGGAAATGGGTGGCAGTCACTAACCAAGAAACTAAAGAGGAACCAAGAAGCCTGCCGAAAATGGAGAAATTTAAAAAGAGGAGATTCCAGCCTCTGATGAAGCAGGAGACAAAGAAGCCAAGTCAGATTAATATTTGTCTACCATGTCGCCACACTGGGGCCTGTATCCTCTTTTCCTGAACAATCTAGAGGAATATTTTTATCAACTATTTTATAAATGCACGTTTTTTGGAGTTCTGGTGTGGTGCTGTGGGTTAATGTGCCAGACTGCAAAGCGGTTTGAACAGCAAAGTCAGAGGTTCAAGTTCATCAGCTGCTCCTTGGAAACCCTATATAGGGTTTCTATGGGTCAGAATGGACTCGACGGCACTTAACAACAATAGAAACATTTTTAAGATGGAGGAAATCCCATTTCATCCCATTTTTTAAGTGTAAATGTTTTTTTTAAAAGGTGAAATCATTACCTGGTTGTTTATTTTTTGGTACAACCAGAAAATAGTGGGATGTTGACTGATGGGAGGTTTTGACTATCTTGGTTGTCAACTTAACATTCCATTGGGGGCTGGGGTGAGTTTTATATTCCATAATAAAAATCATACTTAATGGTAATTGGAAGCCATGGTAATGCATTGATATGACTGGAACGTTTTAAAGTCTATTTCCATGCTGTTTTTCAGTAGAATTGTTCCACTCATTTTGACTCTGCCTGTCAGAACTGTGTGCGTTCTGTGAGATCTTTGGTCATGGTAGTCCTGTTTTCCTTATAATATTGTTATGTGCTGTGAAAGGTTGAAAATTTGAATGTGTAGTGTGTGTGATTTTAAATTGTAAATTAGTAGGACTTATGACTTTCAAAAATTGAAGATATTGGTACTTGAAAGCTTTGGTACAAAGGAAAATTTGCCTTCAAATTTAAAGCTGGAAAGTCACTGAAATTCAGAAAATAATTATAACTACATGACTCTTAGATTTTTAGTATGTACATCAAGAATTGTGTACAAATTTTTCATAATGTCTCTGTTGTTGTCGTTAAGTGCCACTGAGTCGATTCTGACCCATAGCGACCCTGCTGTATAGTTTCCAAGGAGCAGCTGGTGAGCTTGAACCATCACCAACTTTGCAGTTCAAATGACTTTGAAGTCTGACACATTAGCCCATAATGCCACACCAGGACTCTGTACTGATCATTAAACAATAAAATACCGCTTATGAAAAAAATAAATAAAACACAACAAAGAAACAATCAACACCACAATAAAGCACAACAAAGTAACAGAATTTAGCCATAATGACACTGGCTATAAATGGCTTAAATGTACCACTAAAGAGACAGAGCGTGGCAAAATGGATAAAAATAAAACAAAAAGAAAAACATGGCCCATCAATATGTTGTCTAAAAGAAACACACCTTGTATATAAACACCTAAGTACACTAAAACTAACAGATGGAAAAAATATATATCCAGCAAGCAGTAACCAAAAAAGACCAGGAGTAGCAATATTAATCTCTGATGAAATAGACTTTAAAACAAAATCCATCATAAAAGATAAAGAAGGAACATTATATAGTGATGTTACATGCAATTTTCACCAAGAGGAAATGACTATAATAAAAACACACACACCCTATGGCATGACTCTGAAATACAGGAAACTATTTCGAACAGCATTGAAAAGAGACATAGCAGATCCACAAGAATAGAATAATAATAGTAGAAGACTTCAACACACCACTTTCACTGAAGTTAAAGTGCAACAATCAACAAACTTGACTTTATAAATAAATACAGAATACTCCAGCCAACAGCAGCAAAATAGTCATTCTTTCAAAATAGTCTTTGTTTGTTCTTGCAGTCGATGGCACTTCCAATATTCTTCACCAACGCAATAATTCAAATGTATTGATTCTGCCAGGGTATTACCTTCAACCAACTAAGTGATTAGAATTTGAGCACTAACAAATACATTTTTAAAATTTTACCATTGAAAAGTTGTACTTTGAATGATATAAGGCAACTACAGTCAGAAAACTAAACCCAATTAATCAGGAATGCATTTGTTTAGCATCTGCAGCATCAGGTTTTTCTATGTTCTTCTTTTTAAGCTATAGTCTACCCATTAGATCTTGAAAGGATGGTAATCGCATCAAGTTTCAGCTAATACTGGTACAACTATGGAGTTCAAAGTACTTCTCAAGTATAAACAATTTGGAGAGCAAATTGCTATAGTGATCTGAATAAATTTAAAAACTGTTTTTAGAAAATACACTTTTTCCTCCAGCATAGGCTAAATCATAATTATTCCATCTGCTTTTCTTTTCCCCTCTTAACTTTTATTTTACACCAGTATCCATATTCCTTTGATGTTCTAAATAATGCTTTCAGTAAAGACAAAAACACAATATATATACTTGTATTAATCCAATGACTAGCATTCCATTTTAAAGACAATTGCAGTAGTTTATAGAAATTATTGGAGTCCTAGTGTGGCACTGTAGGATTAACATTGGACTGCTAACTGTAAGGTTGGAGGTTCAAATTCACCATCTGCCCCTCAGAAACCCTATACAAGTCACTATGAGCTGGAACTGACTCAAAGGCACTTAACAACAACATAGAAATTATTAATGGAAATACTCTCATTATAAAGAACATAAGGCAAAACGACTAAGTGATCTCTCCGTTAGGAATGCTGACATTCTCTTGTGATTTGGTATTGCTGGTCTCCCTCAGTCAGATGATTGTCTTTGTCTCATTTAATGTTTAATATAGGAGTTTCTATAAAATATGTTTGAGCTTGTTTTGCTTTTGTTTTTTCTCATGTTGTCAGGTGTCACTGAGCCGGTTCCAGCCCAAGAGAGCATAATGCTTATTATCAACCTGTTTTGAGGAACTGAGCTCCTTACTGTCACTCACCTATTAATAGGTGCAACCAGGGGGTATTTGACATTATCTTTTTAAATCCCATAGTCAGATGAAAAAGAATTTTTTAAAAAATGCTTCTGCTTATCTTTTTATTGAATGTGACCTTAACTAACACATTTCAATAATGTCCTATTAGGTTTTGTTTGTTTGTTTTTTAACAAAGTACTTGCTCACTATTTCTTTATAACATGTGAGAGCCTTAGGAGACAAACTGAAAAGGGAAAAGGAACTCCAGTAGAGAATAAAGATAAAGATGGGAAAATTACTGAAAAGCTTTATTTATTTTCTGACAGCCTGAAAATTAATATTATAATTACGCTAGCCACTATGCTCTACTTGCTTTGGAGAAAGTTATAACCTTATCTCTCTATATCATGACAAATTAAGACTCATTCTTTGACGAAGGAAAGCAATTTACATGCAAATAATGGTTCAAAAATATCAATCTTACTTCCTACTCTCTCCTAGTAATTAAAGAAGTGATTTCTCTATCTCCATACTCTATAGAACCTTTTAAAAAGAATTTCCATCCTCTCCCAAACTGAAAAGTCCCTGATCAAAATAAATTCTAGGACCTGACGTTTTATGTATCTGATTAGTTTTATTTTCCACTGGAGTCCTGAAAATTTCTTTTATACTTATCAAAAAATTGTAATATCAAGCTCAATACCTACTCTTTGCATCTTTTGATTTTTTTCTAAAGAAAATGCATGTATATGTTTGAAATCAAGATAAAAGGGAAAAATTAAATAGTAACAATTTTATCACTATAAGATATGCCAGCCATCAATGCCAATTTTATATTAAAGCAGAAAAAAATTTAAATTCCATTTAATAGTCAACTATTCTACCACCCGTCTTTCAGTTTGTCATACTGTGGTTACTGGCCTGTCACTGTGATGCTGAAAACTATGCTACCAGTATTTAAAATACCAGCAGAGTCACTCATGGCAACAGGTGAACTTCCATACTAAGACAGATTAGGAAGGCGAGGAGACAGACTTCTTCTGAATGTTTAGCCACTGAAAACCTTATGCATAGCAGCGGAACATTGCTAAGTATAATAAAGGAAGAGGAAAACATGATGAATAGCATCAGAATATTGTTAGATACAGTGCCAGAAGAGGAGTCCCTCAAGTTGGAAGGAACTCAAAATAGGACTGGGAAAGAGCTGCCTCCTAAAGTAGAGTTGTATTCTGTTAATTCCTGGAGCCTAGTTCTTTGCCAATGCCTTCAGTACACCTTGGACTTCTTCCTTCAGTACACTGGCTTTTGTTCATATGTTATGTCTTAAAATGGTTGAACATCAATGATTTCTTTTTGCTACGGTGAGTCTGTATATTCCTTCCATCTTCTTTTGATGCTTCCTGCATCATACAATATTTTGCCTATGTTGTTGTTGTTATTTTTAGGTGCCATCGAGTCGGTACTGACTCATAGCAACCCTATGTACAACAGAATGAAACACTGCCCGGTCCTGGGCAAACCTCATATTTGTTGCCACGCTTGAGCCTATTGATGCTGCCATTTTGCCAATCCATCTCACTGGGGGTCTTTCTTCCTCTTTTTTTCTGACACTCCACCTTACCAAACATGATATACTTCTCCAGAGACTGGTCCCTTTGGACAATATATCTGAAGTATGAAAGAGGAATTTGACTGCACTTCTTCCAACACAGATCTGTTTGTTCTTTTGGCAGCCTATGGCACTTTCAATGTTCATCTCCAAAACCATAACTCAAATGCATCAATTCTTCTATGGTTTAGCTTTCGTATGCATAGGAAGTTACTGAAAATTCCATGGCTTGGGTCAGGTGCACCTTAGTCCTCAAACTGACATCTTTGCTCCTCAACACTTTAAAAAGGTCTTGTGCAGCAGATTTGCCTAATGCAATATGTCCTTTGATTTCTTGGCTGCTGTTTCCATGAATGTTGATGGTTGACCAAAGAAAAATGAAGTCCTTGACAACTTCAATCTTTTCTCCATTGATAAGAATGTTGTTTATTGGTCCAGTGGTGAGGATTTTTGTTTTCTTTACACTGAGATGCAATCCATACCAAAGACTGTGGTCTTTGAACTTCATCAGTAAATATTTTAAGTCCTCTTCACTTTTAGCAAACAAGGTTGTATCATCTGCATATCGCAGGTTGTTAATGAGTTTTCCTCCAATCCTGATGCCATGTTTTTCTACATATAACCCAGCCTCTCGGATTATTTGCTCAGTGTACATACTGAATAAGTATGGTGAAACAATACAACCCTATCACACACCTTTCTTAATTTTAAACATTCTGTTTGAAAAACTACCTCTTGGTCCATGTACAGATTCCTCATGAGCACGATTAAGTGTTCAGGAATACTCATATTTCTAAACATTGTCCATAGCTTGTCATGATCCACACAATCGAAAGCCTTTGCAAAGTCAATAAAGCAGAGGTAAACATCTTTCTGGTATTCTCTGCTTTCAGCCAAGATCCATCGAACATCAGCAATGATAGCCCTCATTCTACAGTCTCTTCTGAATCTGGCTTGAACCTCTGGAAATTCTCTGACAATGTATGCTTGCAGCCATTTCTATACTACCTTTAGTACAACTTTACTCACATGGGATATCAAAGATATTGTCCAATGATTGCCACATTCCATTGGGTCACCTCTCTTTGGAATGGGGACAAATACGGATCTCTTCCAATCAGTCGGCCAGATAGTTGTCTTACAAATTTCTTGGCATAGGTAAATTAATACCTCCAGTGACACCTCACTTTCTTGAAAGATTTCAAATTTTATTTTGTCAATTCCTGATGCCTTCTTCTTTGCCAATTCCTTCAATGCACCTTGGACTGCCTTCTTCAGTAGCATTGGCTCTTGATCATATGCTACCTCTTGAAATGTTTGACATCAATCATTCCATTTTTTAAAAAATGTTTTATTGTGAATTATGTGATAGTTTACATGGGAGAACATTAGCTTTACATTCATCTTATTGTATATCGTTTCATTGCCATGGCTACAACCCCCTCTATGCATCATCAACCAACCAAAGGGTATACCTGAAAGCCTCCCCCTGCACCCCCCATCCTTGTCGTAAGCACACCACCCCTCTCCCTCTCTGAATCTAAAGTTCCCAGCTGCTCCATCTCTCCATGTCATTGTCTTTGCCTCCATCTCTGGTGTCACTGCTTCTCTGGGTAGGGTCCCACTCTCTGCTCTTCTCCCTTGATCATCCCAGGGACCTCCACTACTAGATTGCAAAGTCAATCACTCCCCTCCTT
>NW_006408519.1:11991815-11993933 GCF_000296735.1 Chrysochloris asiatica | reverse complement strand
TGTCAGAACAGACTCTGAACCTTGCTCTCAAGCATAGAGAAGCTAAAGCAAATGGAAAAATGAGGATGTTAAAGACATGAACAGAAATTTTCAAAGTTCAGTTTGAGAAAACAAAGTCAAATATTATGACAAAATGTGCAAAGACCTGGAGTTAAAAAACCAAAAGGGAAGAACAAGCTCAGCATTTCTCAAGCTGATGTAACTGAGGAATACATTCAAGCACTGGCTTGCAATTTTGAAGGATTCTATGGACAAAATACTGAATGATGCAGAAACCATCAAAAAATGATGGGAGGAATACACAGAGTCACTGTATCAGAAAGAAATGTTCAATGATTTCAAGAAGTAGCATAGGATCAAGAGCCGGTGATCCTGAAGGAAAAATTCCAAGGTGCCCTGAAGGCATCTGGCAAAAAACAAGGCACCTGGAATTGTTGGAATATAAATTGAAATCTTTCAGAAAACTTATCTGGCACTGGAGGCATTCACTCATCTATGGCAAGAAATTTGGAAGACAACTACCTAGCCAGGTGACTGGAAGAGAGCCATATTTGTGCACATTCTAAAGAAAAGTGACCCAGTGAAATGCAGAGATCATTGGACAATATCATTAATATTGCATGCAAATAAAATTTTGCTAAAGATAATACAAAAATAGCTGAAACCATACGTTGACAAATAACATGAAGCCAGATTCAAAAGAGGATATGGAATGAAGGACATCATTGTTGATGTCAGATGGATCTTGACTGAAAACAGACAGAGCATACCAGAAAGCTGTTTATCTGTGCTTTGTTGACTATGCAAAGGCTTTTGATTATGTGGATCATGATAAACTATAGACAACATTGTAGAGAATGAGTATTCCTGAGCACTTAATTGTACTCATGAGAAATCTGTCCTTAAACCAAGAGGCAGTTGTTGGAACAGAACAAGGGAACACCGAATGGTTCAAAATTAGGACAAGTGTTCACCTGGGTTGTATTCTTTTACCATACTTATTCAATCTGTATGCCGAGCAAATAATATGAGAAGTTGGATTATATGAAGAAAAGCATGGCATCAGATTGGAGGAAGACTCACTAACAACCTGAGATATGTAGATGATATAACTTTGCTTGCTGAATGGGAAGAGGACTTCAAATACTGATGAAGGTCAGAGACCACAGCCTTCAATATGCATTGCACCTCAAGATAAAGAAAACAATAATCCTCACCACTGGACCAATAAACAGCATCCATGTAAATAGATGAAGAAAAGATTGAAGTTGCCAAAGACTTCATTTTGCTCAAATCAACTATTAGCACTGATGGAAACAACTGCCAAGCAATCAAGTGATGTATTGTGTTAGGCAAATCTGCTGCACAGATTTAAAATGTAGAAGAGCAAAGATGTCAGTTTGAGGACTAAGTTGCACTTGATCCAAGCCTTGGCATTTTCAATAACTTCATGTACATATGAAAGTTGGACAGTGAATAAGGAAGATCATAGAACAATTGATCCATTTGAGTTATTGTTGGAGGAGAATATTGAAAGTGCCATGGACTGTCAAAAGAACAAGAAGATCTGTGTTGGAAGAAGTACAATCTGAATATTCTTTGGACGCCATGAGCCAGACTTCGTCTTTCATACTTTGGACATATTACCAGGAGTGACCAGTCTCGGGAGAAGGATATCATGTTTGGTAGAGTGGAGGGTCAGCGAAAAAGAGAAAGACCCCCAACGAAATGGTTTGGCACAGTAGCAGCAGCAATGGACTCAGGCGCAGCAACAATTGTGAGATTGGCACAGAACCAGGCAGTGTTTCCTTCTGAGTCACTATAAGTTGGTACCACTTTGTTAGTATCACCTTGTTGGCACCTAACAACAATACCAAAAACAACAACAACAATCCTCAATAGCTACCAAACTATGGGCATCATTAAGTTACCACTGGTAATGTTTCATTAGAATGATTAAGAAATGAATAAGAAAATATAGCTCTTAGAGGAACCCTGGTGGCACAACTGTTTAGCACTTTTCTGGTAATAGAAAGTTTAGCAGTTCACACACTCCCAGAAGTTCCACAGGAGACAAGACCTGACCATCTGCTTCCACAAAGATTACCAAAAACCCTA
>NW_006408519.1:11987282-11991000 GCF_000296735.1 Chrysochloris asiatica | reverse complement strand
GTCAGTTCCAACTGACAGCAACCCTGTGTAGGATTTCCGAGGCCTCAACTCTTTGTGGTACAGAAAGCCTCATCTTTCTCCTGTGGACCATGGCTGACTTGAACTGTAAACCCTGTGGTTCACAGTCCAGTGTTTATGGTGTGGAGCCACCCAAATGTTCTGTCATCATTTGACTTTTTCATAACTCCTAACTGTGTCAATACCTTAGTAAGAAGGGTAAAAAGCAAATTCCTTGGCACTAAAGCCATTCTTACAAGAACATTTGCAGAGTATAAGTAAAGGGCTGTTTATACATCGAATATAGGCAATCCTGAGAAAAGACAGCCGTTTCAAATAGAACTGTAACAGAACCAACTTCAGGTGAAAAGATAGAGAGCAACTAATTATAGAATTCCACCTGCATATATCACTGGAAGAATATAGTCAAAGATTTCCAATGAAAACAGTACTTGTTTTTATTGTTGTTAGATGCTGCTAGTCTGCTCCAACTCAGTGATCAATTGTTTCAGTCACTGTGTCAAGCCATTTCATTGAGAGTCTTCCTCTTTTCCACTGACCCTCTCTTCACTTTACCAAGCATAATATCCTTTTTCTGATAACATGTCCAAAGTATATGAGAAGAAGTCTTTCCTTCCCTGTTTTTCTGGGGCATTCTGACTGCATTTACAGATGGTCTAATTTCAATGTTAGAAACCATGGGCATGGTTACTGCAGGACCCACGTATAAAATAATAATATCAGCAGGGCTTCTACCCCTCAATTTTGTAAAAACCTTGGTACCACACTTAGGTTCTGAACATTCTTGAATTCTGAAATAGCATAATTATGTCTATCCAGATAAGTTCATGAAACCCTAAGGCTCTTTTATGATGACTGAATTGTTTTTATCTGTCAGATTGTAGCTCGGAGCTTAGAGAAAGACATGGCTGAGCCATCTCATCGGGTTCCCAGCATGCAGTTTGAGAGGTTCTGAACCAAGGTAAGCATAAAAATCTGACATTTATTGGACACTATGCAGATACTCATGCTTTATAACTCTTAACAGTCCCATAATAGCAATTATGGATGTGGAACCAAAGCTTAGAGAAGTTAAGTCATTTAAACAAAGTTGTTAATAATGGAGCAAAGGTGAGGAACCATGATTCTCTGATTCAAAAGCTGTTCCTTTTTGGTTCTGTAAAGTTGGGAGGGATAATTACCCCAGGTAAATTGATACAGTGGCAACAACAATGGGCTCAAACAGAACAATTGTAAGAATGACTTGGGATCAGGCAATATTTCCTTCTGTTGCGCAGAGGGTCAATATGAGTCAGAGTCGACTTGGTGGCACTTAACAACAGCAACAACAATATTTACTCAAGGTAGTCTAAGCTGGAGTGCTGAAGAATTGTGGTCCTGGAAAAGTCTAGATCAATGATTTGCAAAAAGTCACGTTGAAGACCCAGTAACACCATAGTAATTGCAGCAGAATAACCAGAGTTCCTTGCTAAGTATGTCGATTTCTGGACCCCAATCCCATATAAGCTGAAACAGTATATCTTGGGTACAACCAGGTTTGGGAGCCGCTGGTGCAGCAATTAAACCCACTGAGTTAATAATTCTGATACAGAGCAACTCTGAATAAGGTTTCTGAGGCTGTACATCTTTACCGGGACAGAAAGCCTCATCTTTTTTCCAAGGAGCAGCTGGTGGGGTTTAACTGCCAACCTTGCAGTTAGCAGTACAGTGCTTATTCTACAGTGCTTCCAGGGTTCTTCAGTGCAGCACTCCTTGAATAGAAACCAGATATCAGAATTCCAAACCAAAAAGATTGAGACTGAATGAAATATTGTAGAAGGGATTGGTGAGGTTGAGTTCCTAATTTCATGGCCATGAACACTGAGGAGGTTCTGGAAGGTTTGCTTTATAAGACTCCTGTGTGTTAGACTGTAAAGTAGGTTTGAACCACAAGATGGACAATCGAAGCTCACCAGCTGCTCTTCGGAACCCTATGCAGGGTCGCTATGGGTCAGAACCTTCTCAACGGCACTTGCCAGCAACAACATGTCTTAGCACAGAGGCAATTATCGTGGAAGTGAATTGTAACTATAAAGAGCAACAGTCTGATGAGCAATCCACCTTCTGGATGGCACAGGACTGAGTAACAACTTGTTTTGATAACAATAACAAATTGTTGTTATTAAGTGCTGTCGAGTTGGTTCCAACTAATAGCGAACCTATATAGGGTTTCCGAGGAGCGGCTGGTGAGAAATGCCAACCTTGCGGTTCAAACCAACCTTGAGGTCAAGTGCTTATCCTATGGTGCCACACCAGGACTCCATAACTACAAATTGTTGGTGTTGTTGTTAAGTGCCGTCGAATTGTTTCCAACTCATAACGACCCTGTCTAGGGCTTCCAAGAAGCAAGTGGTGGGTTTGAACTGCCAATCTTGTAGTCTGCCGTCCAGTGCTGATCCTACAGCACCACGCTACAAATAGCCACTATTAAATTCAAGACTATCTTTAGCGAAGCAAAATATGACACAATAGCTCTGATCTTTAGGTTTTTCTTTTTTTAATCAGTCATATTTAAAATTAAGATGTAAACAGAACACCACAGTGCAAAACATTATTTCTGATTCTGATTGAAATTTTCCAACTCTAAGTCAGCTATCTAGGTCCTTAATGCAGATTGAAATTATCTGGATCTGAAACTGATACTATTCAAAAATATCACAGTAGATTACAATCCAGAAAATATCTAAAATTTACGTATGAAGAAAGATTTTGAATCTAAGGGACAGTCCATGTCGGAAACAGATAGTGGAGAATGTTTTAATAACTGCACTAAAAGGAATAGAGACTAAATAAGGGAATGTCATGATATGCTGCTCTGGTTTCTTTTGTTAGTGAGTGAAATGTCTTGTTGCTATTACTGCTTTCAAGACGAGAAAAAAAATGCATAGTTATATTCTTTGCACAGCTTTAATATAGTTCATGACTAGAATGGCAGATTGAAAGGTTTCTAAGGACGCCAACCATATAAGATTCAACAAACCTTGTTAGGCAATTACTTGGAGAACCAGTGTGAAAAGTGTGGAAATATGAACTTTGATTCCACATCTTCGACCTAATACCTGTAAGAATCAATCAAATTAGCCTATTAATTTCAGTTTTTCTTCTACAAAATACACATAATACTAATTGTTCTGCTATATGACAGGTATTTCTAAGGACCAAACAAGATCATTGTTAGCCTGTACACCTGAGAAATTAATATTTCCTAAAATTTCATTTACTAGATTGATAATCCATCCAGAATTGTATGTCTATTGTATTCTCCTATCCTGTTGTTGTTGTTGTCAGGTGCCATCGAATAGGAACCGACTCATAGCGACCCCATGCACAGCAGAATGAAACAATGTCCAATCCTGGGCCAACCTCACTACCGCTGCCACACTTGATGCCATCAATGATGCCACCTGGCCAATCCATCTCATTAGGGGTCTTCCCCTATTTCTCTGACCCTCCACCATACCCAGCATGACATCCTTCTCCAGCGACCATTCCCTCCGGACAATATGTCCAAAGTATGAGAGACGACGCTTAGCCATCTTGGCCTCCAAGGAGCACTCTGGCTGCACTTCTTCTAAAACAGATCTATTGGTTCTTTTGGAAGTCCATGGCACTTTCAGTATTCTCCTCCAACACCACAACTCAAAGGCATCAATTCTTCTAC
>NW_006408519.1:11980453-11986012 GCF_000296735.1 Chrysochloris asiatica | reverse complement strand
ATACCATATGAACAAGAGCCAATGATACTCAGAGAGGAAGTCCAAGGTGTATTGAAGGAATTGGCAAAGAACAAGGCACCAGGAACTGATGGAATAAAAATTGAAATCTTTCAAGAAAGTGAGGCGGCACAGGAGGCACTCACTCATCTCTGCCAAGAAATTTGGAAGACAATTGTCCTATCCTAGTGACTCCTAAACTAACCTAGGACTTACTCTTTAGTCTGCTTCTCCCTACCACTCTCTTGGAAGTTAATTGAGTCTCATGGTTCAAAATAGAATCTTATTTAAAAAGTTAAGTCACTACACTAAAATTTTTATATCTTGGCCTGACCTCTCACTTGAATTTCAGTCTTGTATATCTAACAACCTTTCAACATATCTATTTAAATATCTAATACTCAATTCTGAGTCACAGAAACCTTACAAAGGATTTCTAAGACTAAGTCTTTTAGGTCTCAAACAGCCTCATCTTTAACCCATAGAGCATGTGGTGAATTTGAACGGCCAATCTTTAAGTTAGCAGCCTAATTAGGATTAGCAGCCTAATTCACAATTCCACCAGGATTCTTTAAATGTCTAATGTTGCTGTTGTTAAGTGCCATCAAGTCAATTCCAACCCATAAAGACCCTGTATAGGGTTTTTAAGGAGTGGCTGGTGAGTTTGAACCTCCAACCCTGCATTTCAAACCCGCTTTTCAGTCCAGCGCCACACCAGGACATCTGAAAAATTTTAACATGTCAAATATATTCGCAATCAATGTTTCCACCTATACTCCTCTAATCTCAACTCCAAATGATATAGACATTGTTGATTTGTGATTTCTTTCACACCCCGTAACCAATTCACAACTCTGTCCATACCACCTTCCACATACGCCTAGTGTCTGAGCACTTCTCCCCACTGATCCAAGTCACCTGATCATACTGATCCAAGTCACCATTATTCCTTGCCCAGGCACAAATCTACTGCAGTCTTTGCTCCCTTCATTACTGTAGCCAGAGAGATCATTATAATGATCATTAGTAATACTATGATATTCTGCTGCTAAAAACCCCTAATCATTTACTGTTTCACTCCCAGAAGAAGCCAACGTTGCAAATTCATAAGTCTATAGAACCATGGTTCTCATCTAGGGAGAATTTTGGCCCCTAAGGAACATTTGACCTTGAGAATAAATGATACTAAATGATCATTCCATACTTCCTTTCTTCTCCCTCCTGTTTTAATCTTGCTTTGGTTTTCAAAAAATATTGTTGTTTTCTGACCACGAACATCTATCATAACATAAACATGATGGACAAAATAAGAAAACAAAGAGCGTCGAGAACATGATTATTTTCTTTCTTTCTACTCCTTTCAATTTCTACAGATTGGATATACATGGTGTTTTACTACAGGCTCTATCATGGTATCTTATCATTGAACTGTTTTGGTGAGTTATTTCTTAAAATCGTTTGAGTAGAGACAGAGTATATATATTCACTTTAAAAAGCCCTGTATTAAAATAAGATCTTATTATTTGTATTATTGATTACATTCTCTTGTGTGGTGGCTGTTGTCTTGTGTCATCAAGTAAATTTACAGAAATAAGGAAGTAATCTAGGAATAGAATGCAAAAAATGAAAATTTTATATCAAAAGTTTAAGTTTTTCTCAAAATATTTATATGAACTACTTGTTAACTTACAAATTTTTCTATAACTCCTTTAAGATTGAATTATTTCCAGCTTTTAATTTTTGGTGGAAGCCACATATTTTCTTTTAATGGAAGGCGTTTTGAATGAAATGGAAAATAATTTTCTTGAGGTAATATGGATTTTTATACATGTGTCCCAAGGGGTCTCTGGTGCTGGGGTGGAGAGATGAGACTCATTTATTCAGCATAACACAGTTGTACATGCTCCAAACAAATGGCAGCATGCACTAAAAGTGAGATAACAGCTTTCCACTCAGAAAGTGTAGGTGGGTACTATATGACCTACAGGTCACAAAAAACATAAAGTTTATTTATATTTGTACTGTTGTGGGATTTTTGTTTTCATTCTGCTCAATTTTAGATTTGTTTTGCTTAGGTCCAAATGAACTCTTTATTATATAAATCAGCACCCATTCTTTTGTCAGTTTATCATTCTATGATGGCTTATGTGTTGCTGTGATGCTAGAAACTCCGCCATCAGTCTTTGAGGGTCACCCATGCTGGCCAAGTTTCAGTAAAGTTTCCAGACTAAGACAGACTAGGAAACAGGAGAGGCAAACCACTTTTGAAAGATCAGCCACTGAAAACCTTATAAATACAGCAGAATATTATCTGATATGGTGCTGGAAGATAAACCTCTTAGGTTTGGAAGGCATTTAAAATAGTATTGGGGAACAGGTGTCTCCTCAAAGTAGAGTTGATCATAATGATGTGGATGGGGCAAAGCTTTAGGGACATTCGTTTGATGATGGGTGCAACTCAAAATAAGAAGAATCAAATTCAATATGCATTAGTAATCAGAAGCTGGAATATATAAAGTATGAATCTAGGAAAATTTATAGTGGTCAAAAATGAAATGGAACACATAAAGATTAATATCCGAGACATTACTGAGTTGAAATGGACAGGTATTGGCCACTTTGAATCTGACAACCATATGATTTACTATACCAGGAACAACAAATTGAAGAGGAATGGCATTGCAATAATTACCAGAGTATTTCAAGATCTATCTTGAAGTTCAGTGTTATCTGTGATAGGATAATATCTACATGCCTACAAGGAAGACCAGTTAATACCACTATTATTCAAATTTACGCACCAATCACTAAGCCAAGAAGAAACTGAAGAATTATAAAAACTTCTTCAGTTTGGTATTAATCAAATGTGCAATCAAGATGCACTGATAATTGCTGGTGAATGGAATACAAATTTAGAAACAAAGAGGAAGAATTCATCATTGCAAAATACAGCCTTAGTGGTAAAAACAATGCGGGAGATTGCATGATACAATCATGTGAGACCAATTTATTCATTGCAAATACCTTTTTCAACAGCATAAACAGTGACTGCACACATGGACTTCACCAGATGGAAAACAGTGGAATCAAATGGACTGCATCTGTAAGACGAGACAATTGTTGCTGTTGTTAGGTGCCATTGACTTGGTTCTGACTCATATTGACCCTATGCACAACATAGCAAAATACTACCTGGTCCTGTACCACTCTCACAATTGTTGCTACCCTTGAACCCATTGCTGCTACTACTGTACCAATCCATCTCATTGGGAGCTTCCTCTTTTTAGACAATGGAAAAATGTTATTGTTAATGTTGTCGAGTTGGTTCCAACTCATAGCACTCCTTTGTAGGGTTTCCGAGGAGTGGCTGATGAGCTTGAGCTGCCAACCTGGTAGTTCAAACTGACCTTGCAGTTCAGTGCTTTAATCCACAACACCACAAAAGGAGACAATAGGGAAATACAATATCATCAACCAAAACAAGGTTAGGGGCTGATTGTGGAGTAGACCATCAATTACTCCTATACAAGTTCACGTTGAAACTGAAGAAAATTAAAACAAGTTCACCAGAGCCAAAATATGACCTTGAGTAAATCCCACCTGAATTTAGAAACCATATCAAAAATAGAGTTGATGCATTAGGTACTAATGAACTATGACCAAAGGAGGAATGGGACGACACCAAGAACACCAAACGTGAAGAAAATAAAAGGTCAGTAAAAGACAGGAGAGAAATAAAAGACCAAAGTGGATGTCAGAAAGGACTAAAACTTGCTCTTTCACATAGAGAAGCTAAAGCAAATGGAAGAAATAAGAAAGTAAAACATATGAACAGAAAAAATTTAAAGGCAGGTCCAGAAGACAAAGTCAAGTATTAAAATGAAATGGACAAAGACCTGGAGTTAAAAAAAAACAAAAGGGAAGAACATGCTCAGCATTTCTCAAGCTAAAATAACTGAAATATTGAAGGGTTCTATGGGTAAAATGGAGTTCTAGGGTAAGTACTTGACTGGTAACTACAAGGTAGGCAGTTGAAATCCACCAGCTACTCCATGGAAACCCTACACAGGGTCACTATATCATGGACCACTAGAAAAATAAACAGTTTATTCTGGAAGAAGAATGGTTGTATTGCTCTTTGGAAGCAACTAGGGCAGGATTTTTCTCTTGTAACTTTGAACACGTTGTCTGGAAAGAGTATTCCCAGTAGAAGGACATCGTGATTTGTAAAGTGGAGGTTCAATGAAAAAGAAGAAGACCCCCAAGAAGATGGATTGACGCAGTGACAACAAAAATGAGCACAAGCATGTCAATTGTATTGATGGCACAGGGCTAGGTCATGCTTCATTCTGTTGTACATGGGTTTGCTGTGAGTCAGAACTGAATTGACAGCACTAAACACAACAACACATAAATAAGATCATTGGTAAGAGCATAGCCTGTTGTGAAGTATATCATTTTCTAGAGAAGTAATTTGCTATACCAAGCATGTGTATTGCTTGGTATAGCAATAATAAAAGCAGAAGATTGAGTGTGACATATTGCCATTGGACAAAGTAACGAACTGAATTCTTATCATATCAACCTTTGTATGGAATTCTTAGTAAATGATTGAGATAATAATTCAGATCCTTTATATACAAAGGACGATGATCTTTTATTTTGTCTTAAGTCAAAAATGCAAACCCCTCAATACAATGTATTTCTTTATTCCATCTAGTGTGATTTGACTGAAATGTACATGAGGTATAGGTTGTAGTTTTCAGAGATGATCCACCACAAACAGTATCATCATGTAGTGCTATTTTAGTGAATTCATCATAGGCTGATCCTATGAAAGTGTCACAAATGAATGACCTATAGAAGAAAACTCCCTAGGGGTAGTTATATTGTGTTCTATACGGTCACTATGAGTCAGAATCAACTTGATAGCAACAGGTTTGCAGTATGTGGGTAAGACCATGAAAATAGGAGATTCTTGTGGTCCACCAAAGGCATTAGATGTTTTAGTTGATAGGTGCCATGTTGGTTCTAACCCACAACGACCCTATATAAAATAGAAGGAAACACCAGAGTCCTGAACCATCTTCACAATTGCTACTATGCTTGAAACCATCGATATGTTCAAGTCAACAAGTGGGTTAATATAAAACTACCTCCATAGGGGTTTTATTAGGTTTGTACAGTATTTTGATTTTTCTTATTTTTGATTAAATAAGTTTCCAATAGTAAAGAAGCTGATTTTTACCTTCTTTAAACAACAAAAAAAAAAGATCTGGTAATAATGGACCTGTATTTTCATGAGACAAAAATTATCAGGAGTTGAATAGTGGTTACTGTCTTTATAATTGATCTGTACTCTCCAATTTGCCAAAGTCTCTACTATTCCTTATTTCTTGTATCCTGCCTACTTGTGCATTAATATTCTCTGCTTAGCCTTTGTAATATTTTGAATCTGAGAGGTTAGCCTAAGAGTATTATTTTTGGTTTTCCTTTACAATTTTAATTGAAGATACTAAAGAATTTCTTTTATGCAGTTTTCATATATTTATATTTTATTAT
>NW_006408519.1:11973478-11978283 GCF_000296735.1 Chrysochloris asiatica | reverse complement strand
TTTTGGGTTTATATTATGCTTTAAGTAGATATTTGACCCATGTGTGAATTTGTACCATTATGCATCGATCATTTAGAAAAATACTGTCTCAATGATTTTTGCAGATATTTCAAAAGGTGACATTTTATTTTTGGATTAAAAAAATATAATCACCTTTATTAATATTACCACAAACCTCATTAGAAAAATCTGGCTGATATATTGTTTCACACAATTCTAATTTTTTGATCCAGAGTTCAAATTTTATTGTTATCTTTAGTCAAATACTATCAGTTGTGTTCATTGAAGTAATGAGCTCACTTTGTTTACTTTCAAGACTGTACCTTCCAGATAGCCACATCTGGATGATGACAGTTTGTCAGTCATCCTTTCAAGTAAAAAGTGTAGCTCGTGAAAAAAGCCAACTGGTTCTCACAAAGCAAACAATGACTTGAGTGTTTTTCCTCAAGACAACCATTGTCCTTTGATATGCCTCAGATTTGGTTTATGTGTACTTCCCATTTAGTCATCCTAAGATTTAATAAAGTTAATTATTACTACCTCATCAAGGACATTCATATGTAAAACTGTTGTTTGGGTTTGTGTTTCAGTGAGTGCACAATAGTACAGAACACAATGTCTAATAGCATGGTTTGATGCCAGTGCATTGATTCTTAGTAAAACATCAGATCTCTTAGCTACAGATTCATCTGTTTCTAACAGAAAATATCAATACAGGAAAAAATATGAAAATAATATCTTAATGAAGTTTTGACCTTGTGGGCCCACTGAAAGAGTCTCAGATTCTCAAGGGCTACACTTTTAGCAATGTTGGCTTGGAGAATTGATTCTCATTCTCACAGGATCAGAAATTAAATTTTGAGTAGTGATTCTGAGTAAGTGACTCCTTAACAACCAAATTCATAAGGTTATGACACAAAAAGTTAAGTATTTAATTTTTGGTGGGAAGACATTCCTTTTGACATAGTGATTTGCTAAAATTTTATATTTAGGACATCTCTGCCTGAATTTGGAAAAAAAATGTTTTATTAGAATGTGTCTTGGTGATCCTAGAATTAGAGCAAAGTTCTAAGGTTTGTGTTCATTGTTGTTGTTGCTAGGTGCCATCGAGTTATTCCCGACTCATAGTGACCTCAGGCATGACATAACGAAACACTCTCTGATCCTGGGCCAACCTCACTATTGTTGCCACGCTTTAGTCCATTAATGATGCCACATTAGCTATCCATCTCGTTGGGAGTATTCCTCTTTTTCACTGACCCTCCACCTTACCAAACATGATATCCTTCTATAGAGACTGGTCCCTCTTGACAATATGTCCAAAAATGAGAGATGAAATTTGGCTATCCTGGCCTCCAAGGAGCACTCAGGCTACACTTCTTCCAACACAGATCTGTTGGTTCTATGGGCAGCCCATGGCACTTTCAATATTCTCCTCCAACACCATTGACTTCATTAAGCCATAGAAATGCCTGACTACCCTGTCCTACACAAAACAGAGTACACTTTTCTAGGGCTCAACCTTTCTGTCTGCAAAATTAAGTGTTAGCTAAACAGTGGGTTCTAAGGCTCTAGAATCACCATGACTGGCAGTTTTGACAGTCTTTCATAAGACATACCAAATGAATATTGCTGATAACTAAGCTCCAATCACACTCCAGGTTTACTTCCATGAGATTATATCCAGGTCTTTAAAATTTTGTATGTTGGTCCTTTTAGACTCTTCATATATCAAGAATATCATATAGGAAGAAAGCAAAAGATCATTAAGAAGTAATAATATGCCACTATGTTTGTCAGAAAGGATCTTTGGTAGTGTAGTAGTTACGAATCGGGCTGCAAACTGCAAGGTCAACAGCTCAAAATTACCAGCTGCTCCACGGGAGAAAGATGAGGCTTTCTGCTCCCGTAAAGATTTACTGCCTCGGAAACCCTGTACAGGGTCATTATGAGTCGGAACCGACTCCAAGGCACATAACAACAACAACAATGGTTGTCAGAAGAGACTCTGAAACTTGCTCTCCAGTGTAGAGATGCTAAAACAAATGGAAGAAATTAGGAGGTAAAAGAGCTGAAGAGACAAATTTAAAAGAAGACAAAGTAAAACATTATAAAAAATATGTAAAAACCTAGTGTTAGAAAACCAAAAGAGAAGAACACAGCATTTCTCAAGCTGAGGGAACTGAAGAAAATTTCAAGCCTTGACTTACGGTATTGAAGGATTCTATGAGCAAAATATTGAATGATGCAGAAAGCATCAAACGAAAGTGGAAGGAATACACGAAGTCACTGTACCAAAAATAAATGGTTGATGCTCAACAATTTCAAGAGGGAACATCTGATCAGGAGCCAATGATATTGAAGTCCAAGATGCACTGAGGCATTGGCAAAGAACAAGGCACCTGGAATTGATGGAATACAAACTGAAATCTTTCAAGAAACTTTTGTGGCACTGGAGGCGTTCTCTCATCTATGCAACGCAATTTGGAAGACAACAACCTAGCCAACTGACTGGAAGAGATCTATATTTGTGTCTATTCCAATGAAAGGCTACCCAACAGTATGCAGAAATCATCAGGCAATATCATTAATATGATATGCAAGTAAAATTTTGCTAAAGACAATATAAAAACAGAGAACATCCACAGGTTCTAGCTGGATTCAAAAGAGGACACGGAATAAGGGATATCATTTGCTGATATAAGATGGATATTGGCTTAAAGCAGAGAATACCAGAAACATGTTTCCCTGTGCTTTACTGACTACACAAAGGCTTTCGATTGTGAGGATCATGACACACTATGGGTAACATTGCTCATGAGGAACCTGTATATAGGCCTAGAGGCAGTTGTTCGAACAGAACAAGGAAACACCGAACAGTTTAAAATTAAGGAAGGTGTGTGCCAGGGTTATATTCTTTCACTATACTTATTCAATTTGAATGTTGGGCAAAGAATCTGAGAAACTGGATTATATGAAGAAAAATGTGGGATCATGATTGGAATAAGACTAACAACTTGTGATAAGAAGATGATAGATACATCCTTGGTTGCTAAAAGCAAAGAGGACTTAAAATGCTTACTGATGAAGATCAAAGACCACCGCCTTCAATATGAGTTGTACCTCAAAGCAAAGAAAGCAAAAATCCTCACCAATAGACAATAAATAACATCCATTTAAATGGGGGAAAGATTGGAGTTGTCAAAGACTTCATTTCAGCAGTCAAGAAATGATATAACGTATTTGTATTGAGCAAATCTGTGGCACAAGACCTCATTAAAGTGTTCAAGAGCAGATGTCAGTTTGAGGTAAAGTGCACCTAATCCAAGCCATGGTATTTTCAATAACTTCACATGCATGTGAAAGTTGGACAGTGAATAAAGGAGACCCTAGAAGAATCAATGAGTTTCATTTATGGTGGTGGAGGAGAATATTAAAAGTAGCATGGCCTGCGAAAAGAACAAACCAATCTGTTGGGAAAAGTACAGCCAGAATGCTTATAATCCAGGATGGCCAGACTTGTTCCCTCCTGAAAATATGTCCAAAGTACGAGAGACAAAGGATATCATGTTCAGTAAAGTGGAATGCTGGAGAAAAAGAGGAAGACCCCCAATGAGATGGATCAGCACATTGACAGCAGCAATGAACTCAAATGTAGCAAGATCATAATGCTGGCACATGACCAGAAAATGTTTCATTCTGTTGTGCACAGAGTCGCGATGAGTTAGTACCAACTTGATGGCACCTAACACCACCAACAACAGCAGTTAAAACATGTACAGTCTTCTAATGTATTCTCACAAATAGCTAATCATGTCTGCCATGTGTAGACTTTACTAGATTAATACTCAAAGATCAGTATAATATCTTCTTTTGCAGATCTTTGAGAGCCATGTCACTATTGCCTCTTTCTACCTCAAGCATCCTAATAGGTACCCTTCTTTTGAACTCTGTCATTCAAATTATAACAAATGTACCAGACTATTTTTGGTGAAAAATTGTTCTCAGAGTCTCTATTTCTATGCAACACTACCACTTGAATGAACCAAAAATTGTCACTCCGATCAAATGATGCCTCATCCTCTCTCAATTTACAGCTCACCTACTTAGTCTGTTTGCTATTTTCACTTAAAATTTAGAAATGCTGTCTTATTTATTCATGGAAACATTAAAAAATGGATAATAGCAAGTACTAAAGTTATATTTAAGGTTAAAATTAACTTTAAAATTTGCACCTATCTCAGGATTGTACAGGCAACGCTCAAAAAGAAGAACAAGCGAAGTCATATCTTGCTTAGAAACTATGATGTAAAACCGATGTTACTAACAGATGTTATATATAAATTGGTAAGAATTAAGAAAATTGCACAAATAATAAGTAACTCTGAATAAAGGTCAGTAGCAAAATACTGTATAATCCAATAAACTACATAAAGTCAAGAAAATTGCTTTTTGTTATTATGTGTCATTGAGTCAGTACCAATTCATAGAGACCCTATGCACAACAGAATGAAACACTGCCCAGTCCTGGACTAACCTCACTATCATTGCCACACTTAAACCCATTGATGCTGCTACTTTGCCAATCCATCTTGCTGGGAGACTTCGTCTTTTTCTCTGACACTCCACCTTACCAAACATGATATCCCTCTCCAATGACTGGTCCCTCCTGACAACATGTCCAAAGTATGAGAGATGAAGTTTGGCCATTTTGGCCTCTAAGGAGCATTCTGGCTGCACTTCTTCCAAAATGGATCTATTGGTTCTTTTGGCAGCCCATGGCACTTGCAATATTCTCCTCCAAC
>NW_006408519.1:11943973-11969818 GCF_000296735.1 Chrysochloris asiatica | reverse complement strand
AGGCAAGGGAAACCAATATTCATAAGACAGTCAAGCATTTTAGTATAATTTCCCCTCTTCAAACTATGCCTAGATTCCTGTATCATAGAGCCCTGTTGTTCCAAGGTTGAACATGCATCACTATTTGCCTCTGTCCCACTTAGGCCATATAAACCTGTCTCAGTGTTCCCCTATCTATCTTGTTCTTCCACCTCCTCCCCGTTTTTGTACTGCCCTCCCCAACACCCAAACTAAAACCCCTACCCCAATCCCACTGTTGTGGCTACCTTATAGTCCATTAATTCTTCCCTCCATTTAAGACAGTCTATTTTGTCCTATAATCTGCCTGAGCTTCTCAGCACCTGGATCTCTGTTCCTTTGTGTTTACCTTCTTTTACCTTGTAATTGTTTTGATCATAGACTGACCTCCCAGATCCTCCGTTCTTATAATTTTATTCTTTTCTTGACTCTTTTATTTGTCGACTGAGTTCAGGGTGATGCTGCCACATATGTCAATCTCTGGTTGTTGTCTGTTCTTGTTGGTCCTCAGTCCCCAGAACTCCATTTAGGATGTTTTTCATAGCAGGGTTGGCTTTGGCAAAACCCCTTAGCTTCTGTTTATCCTGTAATGTTTTGATTACATCATTGTATTTGATTGACAGCTTTGCTAGGTAGAGGTTTCTTGGCAGGCAGTTTTTTTCTTTCAGGGTTTTCTATATGTCTCCCCATTGCTTTCTTGCCTGCATGGCTTCTTGAATACTTATTTTTTCGCCTCTCAGGATGTTAGGAAAATTTTCTTCCAGCATCTCTTCAACTATCTCCTCTGTGGACTTGTGTGATTCTTCCTGCTTTAGAATGCCAATAATTCTTAAGTTATTCCTCTTCATGTTGTCCCACATGAATCTTAGGCCTCCTTCAGATTTTTTTATCTTTGTGCTTGCTCTTCTATCTTTGTAGTATTGAGAGATATATCTTCTAGCTCACTAGTTCTGGCTTCTATCTCTTCAATTCTACTCCTTTGCCCTTTCAGTGTATTGTCTGTTTCTAATATTCTATTATTAACCATTTGGACCTCTTTCTGTAAGTTTTGAATTGTTTCCAATGTTGTATCTATCTTATTTAATTGTTCCTGTAGCACTTTCCTGACTTCTTCCTTATTTTTCTTAACTCCAATGTACAGTGTTTTGATACAAGAAAAATGATATCTTATAATAAGATCATAACTTATGGTTTATGTATTACTTGAAATTTCACTTAAGTTTTCTCATTTTAGTCTTGTGAGAAGACTAGTAGCTAAATATCTCCATTTTACATTCAGTTGGATAAATCCCCATGGTTTCTAAGGAATTTCCAGAAACACAGTTCAAACACAAGATTTGTGGATATTATTGCATCAGCTTTCTAGGCTCAATAGTAATTGATAAGGAAAGTATTGAGACTATATCCCAAATTTTTCCTCTTTTATCTGTCATATTTGTTCCATTTTCTTATGGAAACTATGTTGTGATAGAAACATATGTAACCATGGTGATTGGCTGCAGTATATATTTATGATTCCCAACCTCAGCTAGACCTAGGTTTTGTGCAGGGCAATACATCATTTGATTCCTTTACTGCTGTTTCCATTAGTGTTTATGGTTGATCCAAGCAAAATGAAGACTTTGACAACTTCAATCTAGTCTCCATTTATATGGATGTTGTTTATTGGCCCAGTGGTAAGGATTTTTGTTTTCTTTACATTGAAATGCATGCTAATTAATGAGCACTCTAATTAATGAGGAATTTGTTGCATATGCAAAGCAGCAACATTAAGGGAGGTCTGTAAAGCACGTGATGCAGATTCTTTGCAATTCAACATTTATTGACACCAACCATGTGTCCAGTATTGTTTGTCTCTAGATCACAAATTATCTTAAAAAAATGAATTAAAGAAAATTAATCCCTTTTTATGTATATGCTTTCTAGTGATTCAATAAAATATTTATCATTAAAACTCACTTTAAATGTGTTTTAGTTTTATGACTTTATTTTTCATGTGGAATTTTATTGCCAAGTTTATAGTAGAATCCAAAGACAAAATCATACTGAGAACTAACAGAGAGCGAGAGAGAGAAAGTAAGGGGGAAAGAGCAAAGGAGAAGGAGAGGGAAGAAGGGAGAGAAGGAAGAAGGGAGGGAAAGGAGCAAATTCATATTCATTCACAAAATCTACTCTATTTACAAAATAATCATTCAGCAAGAATGCCTAAGGAAATCTCATGAAACCTGAAAAAAAAATTCATCTATTTATCAAGAAAAGATCATAGGACTTTCAAGACTTAAAACAACTAAAATGATAATGTACTATTAAACAAAATGGCTAATCTGAAGACCTTGATAAATTGTATAATAAAATACTCAAGACCAATAAGGTTTTTTTCTTAAATCATATGAATGTGCCATCTGCATATTTTCAATGTATAATCAGCATAAATTTAAACTGCATTTTATGTTTTATAAATGTGCTACTTAAATAAAATCATATTCTCAGAAAGGATTTCCATTTGCTTTGATATATCATTATTATTTCAAAGCTGAAAAGGCTGAGTATAATATATAAGAAACACCAGATGGTAACCATATCATGCTATAATGAAATTTGCAAATCAACACTGGAGAGGGAAATAATATTCCCAATGGTTGATATGCTGAAATAATTGTTTTGCTAAAGAGAAAAAAAATCTAATCCAATCCCCATATTAAAGCTGAAATGCATCACAAAAATATTTCACAAAATAACAATTACCTGCATTTATCTTAAAAGGTTCAGTATTTAAAATGGTATTTTCAAAATATTCAGCCACTTCAAGAAAATAAAAATGTCAAGTAAGTATGTATTCATTGTCTTCATTTCCATCCCCCATCAAAATATGAAATGTAAAGTTATGTTTGCTATTTTTCATCACCAAAGGATTTCTGTATTAGATTTACTCTACATGTACCCTTCTTTTATTTCCCCCCCCAGGCTGTTTTGATCCTGAATTCTCTACTTATTACTCTTCCTTCCCAAATCTCCTAACTCCTCCATGCCACAGGTTTTAAAAGTTCCATAAGTTAATTGATTCTTCCTTAGTCACATCAATTTCCCCCATTTCATTAAGCATATATGTAATTAAATAAGAGACACCTCAAAAATTTACTTTACTCATGATAATTTAAATGAGCTCTTACCCAATGCTTTGGCAGCTTGTCACATAATACTAGTTATTAAAATTATAATTAAAATTGTTGTTAAGTGCCGTTGAGTCGGTTCTGACCCATAGCAACCCTGTACAGGGTTTCTGAGGGTGTAAATCTTTACGGGAGTAGAAAGCCTCATCTTTCTCCCACGGAGCAGCTGGTAGTTTTGAACCTCTGACCTTAAGGTTCGCAGCCCAATTCGTAACCACTACGCTACCAGAGCTCCTTAGATGAAAATTTTATTTTCAAAGTCACATATGACTTTTTTACACAAAATTTTATTCAGTCATCTTAAATAAACGTATTATCACAAGATAGTGAGGTTGGCCCAGGATCAGGCAGTGTTTCATTCTGTTTTTCACAAGGTCGCTATGAGTCTGTACTGACTCGATGGCACCTAACAACAACAACAACAGCATAGAACAGATGGAATTAAATACTTCCTGATGATAATTGGCTTATTGTCATTGTATGTGTATTTAGTCTGTATGTTGTTAAATGCTGTCGGGTTGGTTCCAACCCATAGTGACACTGTATAGGGTTTCCAATGAGCAGCTGGTAGATTTTAACTGCCAACCTTGAGGTTCAAACTAACTTTGCAGTCCAGCACTTACCCTACAGTGCCACAGCAGGACTCCTTAAATGATTTTAAATTATTTTGTATTGTTATCAACCATGTTGTTAATCATTTCCAACAGTATTGTTTACAAGTTTAATTAGAAATTGTAACAAACACATATACTGTTGTTAGATGCCACAGAGTCGGTTCTGACTCATAGCGACCCTTTATAGGATTTCCAAGGTTTTAAATCTTTGCAGGAATAGAAAGACTCATCATTCTTCACAGAACAACTAGTGACTCCAACCACCAACCTTGTGGTTCATAGTACACTACTTATCCTGTGGAGCCATTGCACTCTACAAATGCATATACTAAGTGATTATTGTTTAGGTACATATCTCCTTTTATCATGTCATTTGCTACAGTTGCTTAAGGGTTTTAGTATTATTATTATTTGTTCTTTTGTAGACTATCAACGAGCTCCCAAAGAAATGCTAACATCTCAGTGACAATATAGTAGGATATATGATTTTTTAATATAGGACCATTCATTTTTTTTAATCAAAATAACTTGACCGAAGACAGAGTTACTCTGCCAGTGATGAGTTCAACTCCATCAATTTACAAAATCTCAGTTCTTAATGTTCTGAATACTTTTGTGTTTGATTAGAAGGAAATCAAATGTTTTCCCAAGATAATCTTGTCTAATTTGTTTATTCCGGTTCTGTGACAGATGGAAGAAGAGGATAATTCTTACAAATGATTAGAACTGTGGACAGTCTCTTTTTCTTCAAGTGTCGTGAAAGAGGGAAGAAGAGAATAATTCTTACATATGATTAGAACTTTACCCAGAACCCACTGTCATTGAGTTGGTTCTGACTCCTAGGGACTCTATATAATGGTTCCCAGGATGTAAATCTTTACGGGAATAGAAAACCTCCTCTTTCTCCCACAGACTGTCTGGTGCACTCAAAATGCTGACCTTGTGGTTAACAACTCAACAGTTAACTTCCTAAACTGTCAAGGATATACCTCTATTTTAATGCCCACTGCTTTTGTTGTCCTTCTTCTCCGAAGACCTAGTTGATTGGTGACCAGGCTGCCTCTGATTTCCTCCAGAGAGCTGATTTCTGAGGCTCTTCTCACTCTCTGACCAATGAAAAGAATTTTTCTCTTATCAATGCCAGCTCTTTTAGAAAGATCTACCCTGTTTACAGAGGGGATAGCATTGATACTTGATGTGAAGACTCCTTCCCTTTCTGTTGGTATTTAGAAAGATCTTGTGGCCAAAGAAACCCTGCAAATATGTTTAGTGGGGTCAGAATGAAAACAAACAAACAAAACCAATTAAGGCCTTCAACTGTGTCATGTACTAGTCATTTCAACAGCTAGCCTTTCCATTCTCATTTGTCTTACATCCCACCATCTTCCTCTTTGAGCTGTGCAGTCTTCCTGGAGCAGCCTCTATTGATAATATTTACCAGTGAGTCAAAGGACAGAGCAAAATGTGGTTTGTAGCATCATCAATGCCACTTTAGTACGCTTTTTTTCTCCAAGTTGGAAATTTTAACATCAACATCATCATCCCACTGTCTAAAACTATAAAACCTAAATTCAACTTGACATAAGAAATAAAGACAATTCTGATCTTATTCTTTGTTGTTCTTGGAGTTGTTTTTATTTTCATATGCAGCATTTTATAAAAATAATAGCCTAGTTACTACATTATTAGTTCTTTTCAAGCTAGGTATGTAATTTCTTTTAACATACTAGAATTTTTTACAGAAATATTGTAGAGTGTTAGTCTATAATTTAGTTAAATTAAAGCAAAACTCAATACTGCTCTTAAAAAAACTCGATACTCAACAAATAAAGCAATCCTCATAAAGTGATGGTTATGCATAGCTATAAAGAAATTTGATGTAACAAATAACTATTCAGAAACCTAAGACTGAGAATCATAATGATGCAAGACTAACAACTTGGATAAAGAATATAATGTTAACCTGTTAAGGTTCATTATGAAGTTAAGTGGTTCATGTTAGTGTGATCAGGGTTTCTCATTGAAACAAACATCTCTGGTCTTCTTAAATTGTTCCCAGCAAAAACATGAAAATCAAAGTGAAGAAAGTGTTATTGATTATGCTGTATTTTAAAGCCTAAAATGATATACTGAAATGGAAGAAGTTTCTGCTGAAACAATTATAAATGTTCTTGTGGTATGTACCATTGAGACAGTTCCAACTCATATGGACCCTAGGTGTAGTTAAGTGCCATCGAGTTGGCTCCAACTTGTAGCTACCAATGGAGCAGCTGTAGGGTTTGAACTGACAATCTTGTGGTTTTCAGTCCAGTGCTGATCCTACAATGCCATGCCAGGAGTCAGTGGACCCTTTGTACAACAGAACAAAATTCTGCCCAGTTCTGTGACCACCCTCACAATTGTTATGTTTGAGTTCATGCTGTCATCACTGTGGCAATCCATTTTGTTAGGATTCTTCTTTTTAACAACTCTTGATTTTACCAAAAATGATGTTCTTCTCCAGGATCTGGTCCTTCTTCACATGTCCAAAGTATGAGAGACTGAGTCTAGCAATAGTCGCTACTAAGGAGCAATCCCATCTGCACTTCTTACAAAACAGATTTTTTTTCCCCATTCTTCTGGCAGTACATAACATTTTCAATATTCTTTGAGAACACCGCAATCCAAATGCATAGATTCTTCTCCAGTATTCCTTATTCACAGTCCAGATTTAGCATACATATAAGACAATTGAACAGAGTCCTGGTGAGGCACTGTGGGCTAATGCGTCAGACTGCAAAGTCATTTGAACTGCAAACTCAGTTTTAAGCTCACCAGCAGCTCCTTGGAAACCCTATACAGGGTCGCTATGGGTTGGAATTGACTACACAGCACTGAACAACAATTGAAAATGTCTTGGTTTAGGTCAGGTGCTTCACAGTCCTCATACTTGCATGTTTGCTCTTGAAGACTTTAAAGAGGTCTTTTGCAGCATGCTTGCCTAATGTATTTTGCCATTGGATTTCTTGACTGCTGCTGTCATGAGTAGTGATTGTGGATCCAAGAAAAATGTTGTCCTTGACAACTTAAATCTTTTCTCCATTTATTGTGATGTGATATACCAATCCATTTGTATGAATTTTCATTTTCTGTACATTAAATGCAGTTTATTCTGAAGGCTACAGTCTTTGATCTTCACCAGTAAGTATTTCAAGTCCTTTTCACTTCCAGCAAGCAAGATTGTGTCATCTTCACATCATAGACTGTTATAAATGTGTTGTTGTTGTTAGGCACATTTCAGTTAATCCCAACCCTATACCACTGTGTCAATCCATCTCATGGGGGGTCTTCCATGTTTTGTTGACTCTCCATTTTACCAAGCATGATGTCCTTCTCCAGGAACTAGTACCATCTGATAACATGTCTCACCATCCTTGTTTCTAGGGAGCATTCTGGCTGCACTTGTTTCAAAACAGACTTTTTGTTCTTCTGGAAGTCTATAGTACTTTCAATATTCTTCTCCAACACCATAATTTAAATGCATCAATTCTTCTACAGTCTTCCTTATTCATTGTCCAATTTTCACTTGCTTATGAGGCAACTGAAAATACCGTGACTTGGTTCAAGTGCAGCTTAGTCCTCAAACGGATATCTTTGCTCTTGAACACTTTAAAGAGGTCTTATAAAGCAGATTTGTATAATGCAACACACTGTTAGATTTGACTGCTGCTTCTGTGAGTGTTGACTGTGAATTCAAGCAAAATGAAGTCAACTTTTTCTCCATTTATATTAATGTTATTTATCAGACCATTTGTTTAGAATTTTGTTTTCTTTACAATGAGGACAATCCACACTGAAAGCTTCATCAGTAAGTATTTTAAGTACTCTTCACTTCCAGTAAGCAAGGTTATATCTTTTTTTCTTTTTTCTAGGACTTCAGCACATCTCTGTTTATTTCACTGCAGGCACAGTTTGATCTGTGCCATGTTATAATTTGTCTTTGGAATATGAATGGGTCTTTCAAGATAGGCAAGCTCTCTCATGGATCTGAATTTTCAAGTAGAGTTTGCCATGTAGGTCCTTGCAGAAGGCATGTCACAGAATAAGCAGTATCTAATAACCATTCATCCTTCCCTCATGCTTGTCATGCTGCTGACTAAGCTCGGGACTCGCTTTTGGCAGCCTCTAAATCACTGTGGGCTAATGTGTCAGACTGCAAACTCTTTGAACTGCAAGATCGGTCATTAAAGCTCATCAGCTGCTCCTTGGAAACCCTATACAAGGTCTCTATGAGTCAGAATCGACTTGTAGGCATTTAATAACAACAAAAAATGAGCTGAAGCTTTTGCAATTTTTATTTCTTGACCCACCTATTTTAGGTTTTATAAAAATCTGATTTTTAAAAAATATATATAAACACAAAATGAAGATCTGTTCTTTATGGAACCTGGCCTCAAATCCTGAGCCCAAAGCATTGTTCCATGTGATCTAATGGCCACATTGATCCTGTGAAGATAGAACCCATACCACCCCCATATACAGAGGAGAAAACGAAGCACAGAGAGGTTAAGGACTGTCTTGATGTTCTACAGCTCTGGGGTGTCAGAAGTGGGATATGAACCCACAGAATGGTCTTGGGTGGCCTTTCTGCAATCTTGATGCCACATTCTTCTTCATGTAATCCAGGTTTTCAGATTACAGTACACAGATTGAATAAAATAAAGGTTACATCCCTGGAGCATACCTTTCCAGATTTTAAATCATTCAGCATGCTCTTGTTCTGTTTGAACATATGCTTTTTGGTCTACATACTGGTTCCTCATGGGCACAATAAAGTGTTCTGGAATGCCCATTCTGGACAATGTTATATATAGTTTGTTATTACCCATATAGTCAAAAGGTTTTGCATAGTCCATAAAGCACAAGTAAACATCTTTCTGGTATTCTCTGCTTTCAGCCAAGATCCATCTGATGTCAGCAGTGATATCCCTAGTTCTATATCCAGTTTAAATTACTAGCAGTTTCCTGTTGATGTACTGTTGCATTTCTTAAAAATTACCTTCATCAAAATTTTACTTGCACATGATATTAATGATACTGATTTCCACATTCTGTTGGGTCAACTCTCTTTGTAAAGAGCACAAATATAGATATTTTCCAATTTTATGGACAGGTAGCTGTCTTTCATATTTCTTGGCATAGATGAGTGAGTGCCTCCAGTGCTGCATCTGTTTGTTGAAACATTTCCATTTCTATCTGCTTATTCCTGGAGCCTTGATTTTTGCCATTGTCTTCAGTTTTTAATACAGCATTCATATAATCACAAATAGCTATTGATGTAGGGTAAAAGTTATTTTGAAAATTTTACCCAATAACATTTATTTCATACACCTATATTAATGTGTTGTTGTTATGTGCTGTTGAGTCAGTTCTGACTCATAGTGCTCTTCTACAAGATTTCTGAGAGCAGCTGGTAGGTTTGAACTGCCAACTTTGCAGCGCCACATCAGGCCTCATATTAACAAAAGGGATAGTGAATAACTTCTGCTATTTATACCAAAAGCATCTACAAGTTGTTTAACTAGATTTATTTAGTACAATAAATATCAGTGTTTCACTGAATTAAATGACCTTCATTAAATATGTATAAATTGCTAAGGAACACACAGAAAAAGAGTAATGTGAACTTGTATTAATTTAGCACCTTCTTCCAAGTGGTTGGTGCTTCACATAGTTTTTCTTATTTATTTTTCAAACGATTTTTATATTGTTGGTTAGTTTTATTAAAAACTCTATTTTATATATTAAAAATAAATGAGGTTCATGACGTTAAATAACTTTACCAAAGATCATGCATCTTGTACGTGGTGGTACTACTCTGATGCTACAAAAAACAGTTGCCAATTTGTCAGTCCCAACTCATTGCAAGCCCATGTGTGTCAGAAGAGAACTGTACTCCATTCAGTTTTCAATGACTGATTTTTCTGAGGCATATCACTAAGCCTTTCCTCCTAGTCTGTTTTAGTCTGAAAGTTCTGCTGCTTAGCATCAGAGCAACATGCAAGACTCACTGACAGATTGAGGGTGGTTGTGCTTGAGAAACGTTGACCAGGAATTGAAACTGGGTCTCCAGAATGAGAATCCTATCTCAACCACCAAAGAACCTGTGTGATTATAGACCCCTGCTTTTCTTTTTTTACAGCATTGCCTCATGATCCTGTTAACTGGGAATTTCTTCTGATAACAGTTCTGATCTTCAAGGAGCCTTGTCAATTTCTTTCTTTCTTTTTTTATTTTTTAAAAATGTTTTATTGTGAATTATGTGATAATTTACATGGGAGAACATTAGTTTTACATTCATTCTATCGTATATCGTTTCATTGCCATGGTTACAATCTTTGGGGGTTTCTGCATTGCCGTTGTATTACTGTTCCACCAGTTCCCATGGAGTCGATTCAGACTCATAGCGACCATTTGTGGGTCAGAGAATTGTGCTCTCCAGGGTTTTCAATGGCTGTCTTCCCACCCCATCCCCCCCAGAGGTTACCAGGACTTTCTTCTAAGGTGCCTCTGGGTGGACTTAAGCCTGCAACCTTTTGGTGCAGCCACTATTTGTCCTACCCAGGGACTCCTAGTAAGCTCAGGATTCTCTTCATTGAGTGGGTCTCTTAGACACAAATGGGATTGATGAGCTAGACCAGGGAGGGCTATCCTGGAACTGATCCTCAGGACAATTGATGCCAGGGACCCAAAGCTGTCTCTCCTGCTCTTAAGTGATAGATCTGTGGACTATCACAAAGGACTGCATTGTGCCTGAACCTCATGTTGGAAAGGCTTCCTTGCACTCCAGATACCTCTCCCAGGTTCCAATCTGCCCCACCCCTCCCAGAGTGGAAAGGAGAGCAAACCAATCAGCCAGGGACACCACCTTAACCACCACCCCCTTGCCGGTAAGTAAAGTCACCTCCCCCACCCCATATCCAGCCATGTCTCCAGTGGGGTCAGATATTTGCCCAAGGTGACAGAGTCAGAAGAGGACCCCACCCCACATCACACCACCCCTAGGCTCTGAGTCTGCTGTGTCTCCATCCACGCCACCTGAGCTTGTCTGTGACTATCCTGCTGACAACCAGAACTCCTTTAACCTCCTTGTCACTTTCTTAAAGGTTCTTTTATGTTAGTACTTATCTGAAAAAGCAATTGTCCTTCAACTATAACTTTCTCCCTTTGTAAATATTTGTTTTCCTATTTTCTTTCTCCTTTTTGCTCCTTCTTGGTCTAATAGATTTATTCAAGTTATGAATTTCTTGAGTGGTTTCATACACATAATCACATCCATCCAATGAATTATCTAAACATCACATATTGAAAGTCATCCTAGCCATATAAAAAAAAAATATATATATATATATATATCAGTTTTTATCCAGAGACATTTAAGAAAACACAAGCTTCAGACAATCAAAAAGTTGGATAGAGAGCATTAAAAACACACTCATAGAATTAGGACTAAATGATGATTGTAAAAGGGACAATTACAGTCAATAATGGCAGTCGACTCTGATCATGTAAATATATTGTTAATGGTGCTGTTAAGTGTCACCGAGTTGATTTTTCATTTACAGTGACCTTGCACAGGGTTTCTGAGGAGCAGATGGTGGGTTTGAACTGCCAACCTTGTGGTTTGCAGTCCAATGCTCATCCTATAGCACCACACCAGGAATCAATAGATACATTACAACTATCAAAATAATGAGAGGATGCAGAGAGCATATTAAAAAGTAAAGTAAGCCAACAGATTACTTAGATATTAGCTACCTGTACCAGTTGTCATCCAATCAATTCTGACTCATGAAGACTTCATATTTGTAGAATAGAGCCATGTCCCATAGGGTTTTTAATGGCTGAAATTTGGGAAGTAGATTGGCAGATCCTTCTCCTGAGATATCTCTGGGTGAACTCCAACCTTTTGATTAACGGCTGAGTACGTTTACCATTTTTACCATCCAGGAACTAGGTATTAATTAGGAATTAAGGAGTTTGGGTACGATGATGTAGATCAGCACTGAACTGCTTACTACAAGGTCTGCAGTTAAACCCACCAGGTGCTCCTCAGAAACTCTATACACAGTTGCTATGAGTCAGAATTGATTCGAAGGCACTTAGGTATTGAATAGGAGTAAAAGGGTCACAATGAGTCAGAACCAACTCCACAGCACACAACAACAACAACAACAACAAAAGGATATTATCTCAAATAATGCATGGAAGGAGAAGAGAATGACGTAGAAAGAGAGGTTACATGACAATTTTAGAGTTGCTGCTAGTAAGTTTCAATAGGCAATTACAAAGGAGAAATGCAAAGACAAAGAGAAAAATAGAGAAACAGAGACAGAATGATGGTCATTAAGGTATTGCATATACATATATAGATACCCTGTTGTTGTGCTGTGAGAGCTAATGCATTAGACTGCAAGGTCAGTTTGAACTGCAGAGTCGGTGATTCAAGTTCACCAGCTGTTCCTTGGAAACCATATACAGGGTCGCCATGAGTTGGAACCTACTCCATGGTACTAAACAACAACAAACAACATACAGATATCAATATTAGTACAAAAGTGATGATTATAATGTAGCATGATAGTTCTGTAGGATAAGTACTGGGCTGAAAAACACAAGGTCAGTAGTTCAACCCCACCAGTTACTCTACCAGAGGAAGATGAGGCTTTCTGCTCCCATAAAGATTTATAGCCTCAGAAACCCTACACAAAGTCTCTGTGAGTCAGAACCAACTTGATGATACTTAACAACAGCAGTGATTAGAACAAAAATATAAACCTTAAAAAATTTTAAATGGAATCTATCAAAAGAATGAATAAATGAAATAGATTCCACATGAAAGACTAGAATCATATAACATAAACTATATGGTAGAATAGACGCCAGTCATGTACCATTTAGTAAAATAAGTTAACTTAGATCTCATTTAAGAGAAATTGAAAGAAAAAAAAAAAAAAGTAAGACTTAGCTAACACACCAAAATCCATTGACATTTCAGCTCACCAGTCTTTCCAGAACATGACCAGCACATTCACACTTCTGTTCCATGGTTTATGCACTTTGCAATTCTTTAATTATAAAAATTCTATTGAGGTTTCTAGATTTATCATGAATGCTACTTCTTCCATGAAGCCCTCTGTGATTGTATTGTCAGAAATTAGCTTCAAAGTAACTTTGTACCTTTATTAGAGAAGTTAATTAAAGCTGACATATTGTAGAGAGCTGTTTACATGCTTTCTCCCCCACTAAAATATGAACTTCTTAAAGACAGGAACAGTGGGTGGTATATTAGAGCAGCTCAATTATTGAACAAATGAACCAGAGACCTAAGGACATGCCATTCATTTAATTATATCACTAAAAAATTCAGTCTAATTATCTATAACTATATTTGTAATTATAACTGATTACTTCCTTTTTAAATTTAGATTCACTTACATCATTTTAGATTGCCTCTAGGCATTTAATTAAAACTCTACCTCCCTGGATAGTTATTGCTTCTAAATTGTTAGATGTTTATAAATAGATCTGCCCAGTTTGGAATCTCTTCTCTTCAAATTGTGAAAGTTACTGAATTAATGAATATTTCTCTGTGGCCTCTTTTTTTCATATATGCTAGCATGCCTAAATCATTAACTATTTCATGTTTCTCTTACTCCCAGATTCCTAATTGTCTCCTTTTTTGGGAAGATTCCAACACTTTGTGTTTGCTCTGTTTACATTGTTTGGTGCAAAACTTGAAGGGATTTAAAAATTCATGTCAATAATGACTACAATACAATGATTATTACAACTATGCTTCCTAGTGTCTATAAAAGGATCTTATTTCTTTATTCACTTGACTAGTCTTCAAAACATTAACTGCTTGAATAGAACTATTGATTGGCTTTAGTATGTATAACCATGCCTCCTAGGGTCTATCAAAACATCTTTATTTTTTATTGTACCATTAACTTGGTCATTTTTCATCATAATGCTGATACTTGATTAGAACTATTTACTGGTTCTTATGTATGTCTGTTATACAGGTATAGATATATATTGGATATATATCTATACATTGAATATATATCTATACATGTATAACAGACATACGTAAGAAGCTGGATTGTATGAAGAAAAACATGGTATCAGTTTCGGAGGAAGACTCATTAACAACCTGTGATATGCAAATGATACAACCCTGCTTGATGAACATGAAGAGGATTTAAAACACTTGCTGATGAAGATCAAAGACCACAGCCTTTGGTATGAGTTGCACCTCAATGCAAAGACAACAAAAATCCTCACAATTGGACTAATAAACAACATCCATATAAAAGGAGAAATGATTAAAGTTGTCAAAGACTTCATTTTGCTCAGGTCAACCATCAACACTCATGGCAGCAATCAAGAAATCAAACAACGTATTGCCGTAGGCAAACCTGCTACACATAACCTCTTTAAAGTGGTGAAGAGCAAAGGTGCTAGTATGAGGACTTAAGTTTACCAGACCCAAGCCACAATATTTTCAATAACCTCATATGCATGTGAAAGTTGGACAGTGAATAAGGAAGAATTGATGCATTTGAGTTATGGTGTTGGAGGAGAATATTGAAAATGCCATGGACTAAACAAACTTTGGTGTATCCACACAATGGAATATTATGCTACCTTAAAGAATAACAAGGAAGCTGTAAGCCAACACATAACATGGATGAACCTTGAGAACATTATGCTGAGTAAAATTAGTCAGTGAAAAGGAAAAATACTGCACAAGACCATAATTGTAAAATGGGGGGTGGGGGAGGGCTATAAAAGCAAGAAGTGATTGGCTTACAAATTTTCAAGAGGGAGCTTAGTTTCAGAGGGTGCAGGGGGAAGGTTGAATATCCACTGAGTGGTTTTCAACCTGCCTATAAGGGGCTGGTGAAAGGAGATGGGGATAAGATTTTGTGGTTCAATAGTGAATAATTGTTATCCGGACTGATTGTGAATGTTGTAAAAGTAAAGGTAGACATTTTGTAATAAAAGGAGGTGAGTGGTTGATCTTGCAGTCCAGGAGCAGAGGACCCTGGGACCATCAAGGGAGAAGAGTGGAGTGTGGGACCCTATTCAGAGAAGCAGCAACACCAGAGATGGAGGCAGAAATGATGATGTGGAGAGATGGAGCAGCTGGGGCCTCTAGACCCAAGGAGAATGAGGGGCTGTGTGCTGGCAGCCAGGGGTCAGGCTTGCAGGATATGCCCTTTGGTTGTTTGAATGGTTATATGTTCCTGAGTGCTTTGTGTACATCAAACAAAACAAAACAAAACAAAAACCAGAGGGAATGAAAGCAAATGCTGTTGAATTATGATGCATGGAGGGGTTTGTAGTCATTACAATGAAACTAAATACAATAGGATGAATGTAAAGCTGATGTTCTCTCATGTAAACTATCACTCAATTCACAATGAAAACTTAAAGAAAAAAAGACCTGCAGACCAACCCAGAACTTCTGGGAGAACAGAACATTCATATTGAAAGAAAGACCTGCAGAAAAAGAGCAGATTGTTAGAATATCAATCTGTTTGTGTTGGAGGATCCAGAAAAAGATGTCAGCCCATCAAAGAAAATCTTCTTCATAGATTGAAACTCAAAGAACCTTTGAGCAGTCTAGTGTGCTCACTGGTGACCACCCTTGTCTACTTGAGTGGAAGTGGGGGAAATGCAACAATGAAGATATGAGTTAAGTTTAGCCATGTTCCATTGATGCCAGTTGATCTTGAGATGAGAGAGAGAAGAGGATTGGCTGGCTGGTCTGAAGTTTAGGGAGATGTATGAACTACAGAGCCCATGGGCATTGACCTAGCCACTGTGGGCCAGAGCTGAGAGTGAAGCAGCCAGCTGGTCTGAAGTGCAGGGAGTTGTGTATGAATTCCCAAACTTGCAGCTAGTACCCATTTAACCTAGCTTGGATGATTAGCTGACAAGAACTTAACCAGATGAAGATAAAGATGCTTGATATTGTGAGCAAGTGTAATTGCTACAATTTGATGAACTAGACCTTTGCTTATGGATGTAGTTGCTCAAAATTCTAACTGGAATGGAAGGATTCAAGGAACAAGCTTGCTTCCTCAGTGTATTGGGATGATGTTGTTGTTAAGTGCCATCAGGTCAGTTCCAACCAATAGCAACCTTGTATAGGGTTTCCAAGGAGCAGCTGGTGAGCTTGAACTGCTGACCTTGCAGTTCAAATGGCTTTGCAGTCTGGCACATTAATCCACAGTGCCACACCAGGACTCCAGCCCAGTACTGGGTTTATAGGGACAGCAATCTAGACATCAGCTATCAAAAATTAGGGGCTGTAAAGGCATGAAGTGGCTGGCTTACAAGTTTTCATTAGTGTGCTTAGTTTCAGAATGAGGAGGGTAAGATAAACTCCCCACTGAATAGTTTTCATCTTTTCCAGTTGAATCTGGTTAGATGGGATGGGGATGATAGTGGTAGCATTTTATGACTCAATTGTGAGTAATTGTTAGCAAGATTAATTGTGATGGTCACAACTGTAATTGTAGAAGATATAACAAAGTGGGGAGCAGTTAACCTTTAATTTTGGAAGCAGACGATCCCAGGACCATCAAGAAGGAAGAGCATGAGTGGGGCGTGAGATCCTACCTAGAAAAGTGCTGGCAGCAGAGCCAGTGGCAGAAGTGGTGGTATGAATAGATAGAGCAGCTACATACTCTGGGCCCGTGGACTGAGTAAGGCTGTGTGCCTGCAGACAGGAAGCTGGCTTGCAGACTGTGTCCTTTTAGACATTTAAATGAATATATATATATTGCTTCATAAGTGTACTAAAATATTTTTCTTTGTTCATTAGTGAAATATAAGATGTAAAAGGGAAGTCACAGGGAGGGAGTAGGATAACTGTTGTTATAGAGAGGGGATTGTAATCATTGAGATAAAATAAGATGTGTGATTTGTTGAATATAAAGCTGATGATCTTGTCTGTTAACCTTCACTCAATTCAAATAAAAAGTTTTTTAAAAAAAATTTAAAGTACCATGGACTGCCAAAAGAACAAACAGATCCATGTTGGCGGAAGTACAGCCAGGGTGTTCCCAGGAAGTCAGGATGGCCAGACTTCATCTCTCATTCTTCAGACATGTTATCAGGAAAGAGCAGTCACTGAAGAGTGACATCATGTTTGGTAAAGTAAGACCCCCAATGAGATGGATTAGCCCAGTAGCAGAAGCAATGGGTTCAGGCGCAGCAACTATTGTGAGGTTAGCCCAGGATCAGGCAGTGTTTCATTCTATTGTATTGATTGTTATGAGTCAGTACCGACTGGATAGCACCTAACAACAACAACAAGAAGAACATATATATCTGAGTGATATCTCCTATGTGCTCCTGTAAGCATTCACCCATTCTTTGTTGCCAGCTATGCCTTTTACCAATTACCCTGTCTTAATTTGATCTTCTAGAGAAACAAACCAGTGAACCATATATGGATATATATAAAGAGAAGTTGGTATCAAATAAATGCCTCACAATTTTAGTCTCAAGTCTCCAAAGGAAAACAGAGCAAGTTTTTCCTGCATGTCCATTATATTGGGAGCAGGCCACACTCCCAAGGAAACATCCTTTTAATTGATTGACTGCTCATAGCCAGTCATCATAGAGTTAACTATGCCTGTATTCGGTTTAACATGGATATAACACATATCAACTGTCAAACCACTGGGAATTCTAGCCCTGTCAACCTGACACAAAACCTAAAGTATCACACAGATATCTAAAATCCAATTTTTCAAATGACCTATCCAGCTCAAAAATTTATTTAGCATAGTTATGTTCATACAGTAAGGCAAATAATTAAATTTCCAGATTGATGACAGCCACTTTATCTCAAGATGCCACAATATTTTTCATCTTGGCTTTCATTTTGCAGGCCACAATTTATGTCCCTAGATATAGATGATCTCTTGGATAGCAACCAATCTTGGAACAAAATATGCATCCACTAATCATGGCTTATCTGAAGGAGTCCATATTTGAGGGATTATAGAATCATTGATGCAAAGAGAAGACATAGGATTCCTGGGTCAGACACAAGGTGCTTAATTACAGCACAAGTAGCATGAGCATCAGCATCGTTTCCTAGTTCCAAAAGGTGGCATGAAGGTCTCAATGACACCAACACCCACAATGGATTGTGTCACAGGACAGACATGAAGGACTCCAGCACCTTTTAGTGATCGGCAAACACTGGCTCAAACAGCATACAAGTCAATCCATTTACCCCCAAAGAGTGACCAATCACATAGAAGACGTGTTATGGTCATCTTGATCTCCTTTGTTGTCTATATGCCCTAACTACAAAGACAACTCAGGAGTCAGGTAATTCTCTACAAAAACATTCAGTGATGCTTAGAGTCCATGAATGAGTGTCTTTCCCAACATTACACCTTTAACATTCCCATCATATTGAGAGTCACATATTACTAGGTCTGTCTCCTGATTCTATCTATGATGACCTCATAACCAAAAAACATTGTAGTAAAGCAGATCATTCTAAAACATACCAAAACTTGACCATATTCACAACTATCTGGCCAATCCCTTTACTTTTGTAAGATGCCTATAAGTCAGTTCTAACTCATAGCAATTGTATGTACAAAAAAAGAACAAAACTTGGCCTGGTCCTGCGATCATTGCTAGGTTTCAGCCCATTGTTGCAGTCACTATGTTCATCCATCTCATTGAGGAGCTTCCTTTTTTTCACTGTTTGTTGTTAAGTGCCATCAAGTCAGTTCTGACCCACAGTGAGCCTGTATAGGGTTCAGGGGAACAACTGGTGAGCTTGACCACTAACCTTGCAGTTCAAACCGACTTTGCAGTTCAGCCCATCAACCCACAGTGCCACACCAGGACTCTACCCTACATTACCATGTATGATATCATTCTCCAGGGACTAGTCTTTATTGTTAACATATCCAGAGAATGTGAGATGAACTCTCCCAATGCTTTTTACAACACAGATTTGTTCCTTCTTTGGGCACTCTATGGAATATTTACGGTATATGGTATAATTTAAAGACATTAATTCATTTTTCATCATCCTTACTCATTGTCTAGCTCAAACATACATCTGAGGTGAATGAAAATACCATGGTTTGGGTCAAGTGCATCTTAGTCTTCGAAGTCACATCTTTACTTTTTCAGACTTTGAAGAAATATTTTGCAGCAGATTTGCCCACTGAAATAATAAATCATATGATTTCCTGACTGCTACTTCCATGGGCATTGATTGTGGATTCAGGAAAAATGAAATCTTTGACAACTTCAATTTTTTCCCTGTTTATCATAATGTTTGTTATTTGGTCCAGTTGTCAGGGTTTTTATTTTCTTTATGTTTAGGTATAATCCATATTGAAGACTGTAGTGTTTGATCTTCATCAATAAATACTTCAAATCCTTTTGGTTTTTAGCAAATGAGATAGTGTCATCTGCATATTGCAGGTTGTTAATGAGTCTTCCTCCCACTTTAATATCTCATTCTTCTTCATATAGCCAAGCTTCTCAGACTATTGGCTCAGCATACAAATTGAATAAGTATGGCGAAAGGATACAACCCAGTTGCACACCATTTCTGATTTTAAACTGCAAAGCATCCTCTTGTTCTGTTCAAAAAAATGTCTTTTGATCTTTGTACAGGTTCCTCATGAAGACAATTAACAGTTATAGAATTCCCATTCTTCACAAAGTTATCCATAATTTGTTATGGTCTACACAGCCCAATGCCTTTCTATAGTCGATGAAACATCTCCCTTGGTATTCTCCATGGTAAACATCCCCCATGTGTTCTCAACTTTCAGCCAACACCCATCTGATATCAACAACAATAGGACTCCTGGTGTGGCGCTATAGGATCAGCAGTGGATTGTGAACCACAAAGTCAACAGTTCAAATCAACCAGCTGCCCCTTGAAAATCCTGTATAGGGTCATAATGAATGGAACTGACTTGATGACACTTAACAATAATAACATCCCTTGTTCTGCATCATCTTTCTGAATTAGGCTTGGATTTCTGGCAGTTGCCTCTTGATGTACTCATAGCAACATTAGGTACAAGAGAACAAAAAAACCCTGCTCGGTCCTGCACCATCCTCACAATCATTGCTGCTACCACTATGTCAGCCCATCTTGTTGGAAGTCTTTCTCTTTTTCACTGATCCTACACTTTACCTACTAGGTTGTCCTCCAGGGACTGGTCGCTCCTGGTAATATGTCCAAAGTATGAGAGACAAAGTCTTCAAAGGAGCATTCTGGTTGTGCTTCTTCCAACATAGATTTATTATTTCTTCTAGTAGTCCACGGTGCTTTTAATATTCTTCTCAAACACCATAACTCAAACGTATCAATTATTATATGGTACTGGTGTGGCACTGTACAATAATGCACTGGACTGCAAGGTCAGTTTGAATTGAAAAGATTAGTGGTTCAAACTCACCAGCCACTCTTCGGAAACCGCATACAGGGTTGCTATGATTTGCCAGTGACTCAACATCGCTTAACAATCACAACTTCCTTATTCACTGTCCAACTTTCACATGCATATAAAGCTATTGAAAATCCCATGGCTTGGTTCAGACATGCATTAGACCTCAAACTAACATCTTTGCTCTTGAACACTTGAAAGATATTTTGTGCAACAGATTTACCTAAAGCAATAAGTTGTTTGATATCTTGCCTGCTGCTTCCATGCATGTTGATAGTGGATCCAAGTAAAATGAAGTATTTGATAAGTAAAGGTTTTCTCCATTTATCATGTTATTTATAGGTCCAGTGGTGAGGATTTTTGTTTTCTTTACATTGATGTACATTCAATGTACATTCATCTTCATCTTTGATGAAGATCAAAGGCTGGGCTCTTTGATCTTCATCAGTAAGTATTTTAAGCCCTCTTTGCTTTCAGTAAGCAAAGTTGTATTATCTGCATATTGCAGGTTGTTAATGACTCTTCCTTCAATTCTGATGCCACATTCTTCTTAAAATAATCCAGCTTCTCAGAATATTTGATTTAATAGAATCATTATAGTATTTCCTCATTCACCAAATAAATTAATCAAATCTGATTCTTATTAATTGATCAGAAAACAGAATATTTGTGGATAACAAAGACATCATGTATGCAGAAACCAAAATGTCATCAAAAAGACAGAAAAGAAAGAAAACATCAAATGGATGTCAGAAGAGACTCTGAAACTAATTCATTTATTCTTGTCAAATCACCAGATTTCATTGACTTTTATACAGTTCTTACTGCTTTTATATAACAAGTGATAAAGTGTCTATGAAATCAGTCTTGCTTTACCTGGGCTTCCTTTATAATTAAAAATATCTGTGATGACAGACTTCTCCGTTTCATTCTTCTGAGTTAATAAGTTATTCAAATATTCTTTAAAATTTCACTTTTCTTTTTTTCAAATAAGGACCTTGGCTAGATTCTCAAAAAATGTCAGTCATTAAATAACATTTGAAAAGTTTAGAACCTATGATTTTAGATAAATTTCCTTTTATAAAATATATTGCAATCATGGTAATAAATTTCACTGGTAAACTATTTCCCAAGTGCCACCCAAGTCATTTAAATATAAAGATCAAGACAAGGCTCTAGCCATTAATAAGATCCTAAATTAGTTTGGGAAATAAACATAAGACAGTGAGATTGATGCAATAGAAAATGAATATACTCAATTCTAAGATGTGTTTTAGGATGACTTTCCAATGCATATGATACTGAGTTATATAGCAAAATAAAAAGTGTGTTAGACCCAGAGGGGAAGAAACTGCCAGGTAAACTAATATTGTGTTTCTAAGGGACAGTATAACTGTGTACCATACCAGTAAGTATATTATAATCAATACTTTTCTTACTTCAAAATATATGCTCCTTTAGAAGAGTCTCCAAATGAGATAACTAACTCCCTTGGGGTTTAGTCAATGAATGTTTTGGAGCAACTACTAAGTGTTAGATACAGTGTCAGATACTTAGCAGTGTTTCTTTCATATATTTAAAAAAATGGCTCAGGAAATAATAATTTAATTTAATGATTTACATAGTCATTATAGTATGTCCTCATTCCCCAACAGAATTAATCAAATCTGATTCTTATGAATTGACCAGAAAACATACAGGTACCATTTAAGAAGTCTATTGTATATATTATATTATCCAAAACTCATATGTCACTTTGTCACATTGTGGTGGATTGTGTGTTGCTGTGAGACAGGAAGATATTCCACCATACCAGCAGGGCTGTCTATGGTGAACAAGTTTCAGCTGAGCTTCCATATGATGGCAGACTAGGAAGGAGAGGTGGACCACTTCTGAATGTTTACAATTTTACCTTATGAATAGTAGTGGACCACTGTCAGATTGCTTGCTTCCAGGTGCCGTCAAGTTGGTTCCAACACATAGTGACCATAGGTACAAAGCAATGAGACATTGCCCAGGCCTGTTCCATGCTGACAATCATTGTTATGCTTGAGTCTAATGCTACTTCCACTGTGCAAAATTCAACTCACTGGGGGTGTTCATCATTTTAGTAACCCTCCAACTTACCAAGTGTGATGTCCTACTTGAGGGACTGCACCTTCCCGATAACATGTCCAAAATATGAGAGTTCTGGTGTGATGCCATTCAAACTGCGAGGTTAGTGGTTCAAAGTCAGGAGCCACTCCTCAGAAACCCAGGATCACGAAGACTCAGAACCAACCTGACAACAACAATAATAATGAGAGATGAAGTCTGGTCCTCTTGGCTGCTAAGGAGCATTGTGGTAGTAGTTCTTGAAAAACAAATTTGTTTGTTATTCTGGCAGTCTGTAGTACCTTTAATATTCTGGTCCAGCATCCTAAACCAAATGCATCAATTCTTCTACGGTCTTTTTTACTCATTGTTCAATTTTCACATGCATATGAGGCTATTGAAAATATCATGGCATGGGTCAGCCACACTTTAGTCCTCAAACTAAAACATTTGCTCTTGAGTACTTTAAAGAAGTCTTGTGTAGATAATTGGTCTAATGCAATACTTCATTTAATTTCTTGACTGCTTTTTCCATGCACGTTGGTAGTGGATCCAAGCAAATGAAGTCTTTGACAACATCAATCATTTATTCAGTTATCACGATGTTATGCATTAGTCCAGCAGTAAGGATGTTTGTTTTCTTTACATTGATGTACAAACCATATTGAAGGGTGTGGTTTTTGATCTTCATCAGTAAGTATTGTAGATTCTATTTGCTTTCAGTAAGCAAAGTTGGATTACCTACATATCACAGTTTGTTAATGGTTTTCCTCCATTCCTGATGCCATGATCTCCTTCATATAATGCAACTGCTCAGATTATTTGTTCAGCATACAGATTGAATAAATCTGGTGAAAGAATACAACACTGGTACATACCTTTCCTGATTTTAAAATATTCAGTGTTCCCTTGTTCTGCTGACAAGAGTGAGTGCAGGTTCCTCATAGGCACATTTAAGAGATCTAGAGTACCCATTCTTTAGCGCTGTTTCTATCACCAAGGCTGTATTTTCCAACCTTGGATCCTTCCTCTTTGTTTCTAATCTTTGTATTCCAGTCGCCAGTAATTATCAATACATCTTGGTTGCATGTTGGATCAGTTTCAGACTGAAGAACTTGGTAGAATTCTTCAATTTCTTCATCACTTGATTTATTGATTTGTTCATGAATAATAGTAGTATTAACTGGTATTCTTCGTAGGTATATGGTTATTATCCTATCACAGACAGTGTTGTACTTCAAGACAGATCTTGATATGTTCTTTTTGATGATTAATGTGATGCCATTTCTCTTCAATTTGGCATTCCTAGCATAGTAAACAATGTGATTATCAGTTTCAAAATGACTAATACCACTCCATTTCAGCTCACTAATGCCTAGGATATCAATGCTTGTGCATTCCATTTCATTGTTTACAATCTTCAATTATCCTAGATTCACACTTTGTACATTCGTGTTCCGATTACCAATAGATAATTGCAGCTGACTGCTTTCATTTTGAATTATTCCCCAAAAGCAAATGAAGGACTCAAAGTCTTTATTCCATTTGCATCATCACAGTCAACTCTTCTTTGAGGAGGCAGCTCTTCCCCAGTCATATTTTGAGTGCCTATCAACTTGAGGGGGTTCATCTTCTGGCACGATATCTAACAATATTCTAGTGCGCCTCATCATGTTTCAATGTTTAATATTCTGGTGCTGACAGTATTACACTGCTCTTCATAAAATATTCAGTGGCTAAATATTCTAGTCTCTCTTTTCTTCTTCCTAGTCTATTTTCACCTGGAAGCTCAGCTGGAAACTGTCCCACTCTGAGTGACCCTGCTAGTATTTAAAATACACATGGCATAGCTTCCAGAATCACAGCAACACACAAGCCACCACACTATGACAAACTGACAGATGAGTGTCCATTGAATTCTTCAACAATTTTTTTCATCACTTTTTTCAGCTTAAGAAATGTAGCGCATATTCTTCCCTTATGGTTTTCTATCTCCAGGTCTTTGAATATTTCATTCTAATACTTTTGTCTTCACAAGCTTCCCTTTGAAATTTTCTGGTCAGTTCTTTTACCTCTTTATTTCTTCCATTTGTTTACCATCTCTATGCTGGAGAGCCAGTTTCAGAATGTCTTCTGACATCCATTTTGGTCTTTTCTTTCTCTCCTGTCTTTTTAATGACCTTTTCCTTTATTCATGTGTGATGTTCTTGATGTCATCCCAAAGCTCTTCTGGTCTTTGGTAGCTAGTGTCTAATGTATCAAATCTATTCTTGAAATGGTCTCTAAATTCAGGCAGGATATGTGTAAGGTCATATTTTGGCTCTGGCGGACTTGTTTTTGTTTTCTTCAGCTTCAGCCTAATCTTGCATATGAACAATTGATGGTCTGTTTCACAGTCTGCCTCTGGCCTTGTTTTAGCTGATGATATGGAGCTTTTTCACCATCTCTTTCCACAGATGTAGAAAATTTGATTTCTGTGTATTCCATCAGGAAAAGTTCATATGGATAGCCATCTTTTACGTTATTATATATATATATATAAATACTTCAGTGAAGAAATCATTGGCTCCCAAAATTCCAACATGCAATCTCCAGCATCATTTCTATCACTAAGGCCATATTTTTCAAGTACTGACCATTCCACTTTGTTTCGAACCTTTGCATTCCAATCCACAATTGCAATCAATGCATCTTGATTCCATTCCAAGTTTATTTAAACTTGTTTAATAAAAAAGTTTATTCCATTCCAAGTTTATTTAAATAAACAAGTTTATTTAAACTTGGAATCAAGTTTAAATAATATCAGATTGAAAAAGTTGGTAGAATTCTTCAATTTCATTATCATTGACATTAGCAGTTGGTGCTTAAATTTGAGTAATAGTGGTACTACCAGGTTTTCCTTGTAGTCTTGTGGCTATTATCCTACCACTGATAGCATTATACTTCAAGATAGAGCTTGAAATGTTCTTTTTGCATTCCATTTCATTTTTGACAACTAGCAAATGTCCTAGATTCTTACTTTGTGCATTTCAAGTTCCAATTATGAAGGAATGTTTACAGCTGTTTCTCCTCATTTTGAATTGTACCCCATCAGCAAATGAAGGTACTGAAAGCTTTATTCTGTTGCCATAATCATGTTTTGATATTTAATATTCTGATACTATCTGTGTTTCCCTGATAGTCATAAGATTTTCAGTGGCTAAACATTCAAAAGTAGTCTGCCTCTATTTATTCCTAGTGTGTCTATGCATGGAAGTTCAGTTGAAACCTCTCTGCCCTGGGTGACCATCTGGTATTTAAAATACCAGTGGCATAGCTTCCAGTATCACTGCAATACACAAGCCACCACAGTAAAACAGACAGAAGAGTTGTGGCACTGTTGGAAGAGATCCATATCTGTGCCCATTCCAAAGAGATGTGACTCAATGGAAGGGGAAGTCATCT
>NW_006408519.1:11935163-11942118 GCF_000296735.1 Chrysochloris asiatica | reverse complement strand
TTTTTTAATGCCTAATGTGAAGATTTGCTTTGCACTGACAGGGTAAATTTGAATATTCCAATAAGTACTTACAACCTGTGCAACTTGGGAATATTAAAAATCTTCCGGATACTCCATTTCATCATCTTATAAATATGGGAAATTGAATAAATCTGTATCATTTGGGATTGTATTAAGTTATATAATGAAATGTCAGCCACAGAAGTTTAACTAAATAAGGGCTTTCTCGTTCTCATATAAACAAATATGATGAGGTCAACTATCCAAAAAGTTCACAAAGTCATCAATGTCCCAGGTGATGTTTCTTGCTTCTCCATCCTTAGCATTCTTGAGTCCTCATAGTCTCAAAGGACCTGCTGCACTTGCAGGCATCAGAGCATGTTGTAGGGAATCTGAGAAAGGCAAAATGCAGAAATCTGTGAGAGGATTTGGGGAAAGATTCCTCTCCCAGAGATTTCCACCAATGACTCCTTGCTCAGAATCAAGCCACACAGACACGCCCAGCTACAGGTGAGGTTGTTTTTGTTAGTGCCACCAAGTTGGTTCTGACTCATATTGACCGTATACACAGTTTTCAAAAAGTGACTGGTGGGTTTGAACTGCCAACATTGCTTATCCTACAGTGCCACACCAGGATTCCATAGGGGAACAGCGACAATAAAGAGCTCTGATAGTACAGTCATCAAAGTGTCCAGCAGCTCACCCAAAGGTCAATGACCTCACCCAGCTGCTCCTTGGGAGAAAGATGTCACCATTTGTTTAGTAAAAATAATAGCCTTGAAAACACTTTTGGTCCCTCCCTAGTGTAGCACTATTGGCTATACAGAGGGCCCCTAATAGAGTCACTAAGAGTCAGAATTGACCTGACTGCACTTAACAACAACTCTGTCCTATAAGTTTATAGAATACTTTTTGTTGTTGTTGTTGTTGTTGTTGTTGTTGTGTCTAACCACTTTAATATTAAGATTATAGGTATTGAAGAAAGGAAGTAGAATAGATATTGAGTCCTCTTCAGTATGTTCCATCCTCCCTTTATGGACATTTAGAGAGAAAATGTCTAAAATACCTAGTAAAGTATTAGACAAATAGTACATACTCAATTACTGAGAGTATTGTTTTACATTGATTATGATGAGTCGGTTCCGCCCCATAGTGACACTGTACAGGGTTTCCGAGGGTGTAAATCTTTACAGGAGTAGAAAGCCTCATCTTTCTCCCATGGAGCGGCTGGTAGTTTCGAACCGCTGACCTTAAGGTTCGCAGCCCAATTCGTAACCACTACGCTACCAGAGCTCCTTGATGATAATCACAGTGATGAATATATTACAATGATCTTGAAATACAAGTTTAAATCTTGTACATGAGAACAATTACATAAATGCTAGCATATTTTTTAAACTGATGAATGTAATAATATCTTTCTCCAATTAAAGACAATATTGGCAACAACAAATGTGCTACTTAAAGTCAAGTAACCTCTAGCTACTTCACATCCATAACTTTTTCATGGTAGTAGGAGTATATTTTTAGGTTGAGAAATCTCATTTTATTTCTTTCCATAGTTTATTTTCATGGAAAGTTTAAAGACCATCTGTGAAAAATTTTAAAGATATAGATATAAAAAACTGTCAGTTTATTCATTTAGAATGCAGTATTTTTTTAAACACAGAGAATTAAAGTGAACTCTCTCTCTCAAAAAAAAAGTTAGAAATAGAAATGCAAGTAACTTTTTAGAAATACTCCTTTGGACATATTGTCATGAGGAACTAGTTGTTGGAGAAGGATATCATGTTTGGTAAGGCAGAGGGTCAGAGAAAAAGAGGAAGACCCCCAAACAAGATGGATTGGCCAAGTAACAACATCGATGGACTCAAGTGTGGCAACAATAGTGAGGTTGGCCTAGGATCAGGCAGTGTTTCGTTCTGCTGTGCATAAGGTCACTATGAGTTGGTACCGACTCGATGGCACCTAACAACAACAACCCTTGGGGGGGTGGTATTGAAAGTCAGTGTAGGTGGTTTCATCTAACTTATTTGCCTCTAGAGATAAATAAGAACTAATTTTCAATTCTCCATCTCATCTTCAATTCTTCAAATCTATAGTTCTAGAATTTTTGTTGGTCACCTATATGCATTTAAACACCATCTTACAAAGCAAAGAAACAAATAAGCAAATAACTGTAATGCAATGTAATTGTGAAATAATGAAGGTGCTGACAGAGTTAAGAATATATGAAAAGAGACAACTGTCTATAGAACATGAGGATGCAAGAGTAAAATCTTGAAGGATTGGTGACATTTCCAAAAGCAGCAAAAAGAAGAAGAGTAATTTAAATGACTTGTAAAATAATAGGTCAAAAATAAGAAAGAGCTTAACATGTCAAAGGAATATCAACTGGTATGGCATGCTTGCAACAGAGGAGTTATAATGGAAAGTTTCATGACAAATGAATTTAGGTTTATCAGTAAATAGTTCAACCTCTGTTGTAAAGCTATAATTGAGTAATATGGTAGGAAAAGTGAATCAGGAGTGTATTTAAGTGTGAGTGTGGAATTAGGTAAAATTGGGTTATACTAAATATACTATTGACTGCCAAAAGAACAAACAAATCTGTGTTGGAAGATATACAGCCAGAATGGTCCTTAGAAGTCAGGATGGCCAAACTTTGTCTCTCATATTTTGGATGTATTATCAAAAGGGACCAGTCACTGGGGAAGGACATCATGTTTGGAAAAGTGGAGGATCGGAGAAAAATAGGAAGACCCCAATGAGATGGATCGGCACAGTGGCAGCAACAATGGGCTCAAGCATGGCAATGATTGTGACGTTGGCCAAGGAATGGGCAGTGTTTCGTTCTCTTGTGCATAGGGTCACTGTGAGTCAGTAATGACTTGATGACACCTAACAACAGCAACAACAGTGGCAATGAGAATGGAGAAAAGGACAAAGGTTTAAGAAAATTGAAGAGATAAAAATCTATATAATTTTTATTTAGCTAACCATTGCTTAACAGTTGTTGGATTTTACCATGGTTGTTGTTGTTGTGAAGTACCGTTGAGTCAGTTCTGACCCATAGAGACCCTGTATAGAGTTTCCAAGGAGCAGCTGGTGAGTTTGAACCACCAACCTTGCAGTTCAAATGGCTTTGCAGTCTGGCACATTAACCCACAGCACCACACTAAGACTCCTTTACCATGGTAGTGGTTTACTTTTAAGTAAAACCATTTCCTAATAGCTTATGTAAACAATTTACTCTGCTCTTAAATATAACTTCTCACTCTTTCTCAAACTTCCATTTAACTATTCTTAATTGGGAACCTGGTGTGGCGCTGAGGGTTAATGCGCCAGACTGCACAGTCGGTTTGAACTGCAAGGTTGGTGGTTCAAGTTCACCAGTCACTCCTTGGAAATCCACTAGAGGGTTGCTATGGGTCAGAACTAGCTTGATGGCACTTGACACCAACAATTGGGAACCTGGTGTGATGCTCAAGGATAAGCAGTTGATTGCTAACTGCAAGATCTGCTGTTCAAACCTACGAGCCGCTTCTTGGAAACCCTATACAGGGTCACTAAGAGTTGGAGCAGACTCCACGGAACTTAACAACACAGTTGCAAAGGAGTACCACTGATACTGTAGGATAAATATTAGACTGCTATCCACAAGGCTGTGAAACACACCTGCCACTCCATGGGATGAGGAGGCTCATTTTCTTGTAAACATTTACAGCCTCAGAAACTATACTGGGTCCCTGTGAGTCAGAATTGACTTGATGACAGCAGGTTTGGTTTTGGGTTTTCAACTGCATATGGAAGTCCGGAACATTCCTCACACTTATATGTATTCCTTGTTGTTGTTGTTGTTAAGTGCCCATTAAGTTATCTCCGATTCATAGCGACCCTGTATAAGATTTCCAAGGAGCAGCTGGTGAGTTTGAACTCACCTGTGGTTCAAACCGACCTTGCAGTCCAGTGCATTATCTTGTAGCACCTTAATTCCCAATTAAAGCCCTCATTCGCCTTCATTTCTCTGTTCACCTAACCCTTACAAATACATCACTGTACATAAGAACTATAATGTTTAGGAAGTGCTGAGATAAAAGTGCCTTTGCAGTATGGGAGTGATGTCCTTTTCTCTTTTAGCCACTGCCCATAGTAAATATTTAACCACACAACGCCATAGAAAACCTCTCTTGCATAATAGTTTGTGAGCACCTTCAGTTGTCCTATTGCCAGATTATAGCCTATCTGTTCGTTGAAAGGGCTTTGGTTTTTTGCTGTTATTGTTAATTAAGTGAAGAAAAATGTCCATCTAGTTAATTGTCACTGTGTTGTTAAAACAACTAGTAGACTAATTTTTTATTTTTATTTTGCATTCAATTAGTTGTCCAGATTTTGTGTAAAGCTCATTTAATTCTTGTGGTAAATCCACATTAATAATAATAAAAACACCCACTTGTCTTTAAAATTGAGAGAGAAAAAAAAGCAGAATCATTTACTCATATCTTTCATAGCATAGTGAGATAATTTTGTTTCTATATTGTTCGTGAAATTCAAACATTTGAAAAACTTAAGCTAATTTAGATTTGGGGAACATTTGTAGCCACATAATTAATTTGAAATTTTACTTCAGGCAGCAGTAAATCAAAGGGACTCAGATCAACATTATTAAATCAACAGGATGGAATATTCTCAAGGCAACTTTTCAGAGAGGAAATGTACTTTACCAAATTGGAAAAATGTTAGTTTAATACCTTTGGGGAATTTTAAATAAGAAACCTTGTCCTGTTTTTCACAGAATAACGTATTATAAAACCATAATGAAAATTTCAGTTCCATTGTTATTCACATGGTTGCCAATCATTGTCCACCATCTTTCAGACACAAACTTGATTAAGATCACTCTCTCTGAAAATGAGTAACAATAAAGCCTTCATAGAAACTGTTAAAGCCAATAAAGAGATGCCAAGTTAGTTTTAAATTTTCATATTTGAAATAAGATTACTGCTAGTATATTTTATCCTCAAATTACTTATCTAATAACACTTGCATCTGGAAGTAATAATGGCTTTCATACATACTGAAAAGCACAAAGAGATGAAATCGCAAATAAATTCTTTGGATACAAAGGCAGCTGCTCTACAGTATGAAAGCTTGCTATTATAAAATCATTATATACTTCAATTAAAATGCTCAGTTTTATATTTTCTTTTAAGATAATGATACTGATACTGTATGTCAGTCAAATAATAACAGTATATTTTAAAGGCTAACTATTAGGACAACATTTATAAAGAGAATGAATTTGTCAACAGAAAAAAAATCATATAGCAAAAGGGCTGAAAAAACATCTATTGGTTAAAATGAAATAAAAGTAAAGAGTAGCTGAGAGTTCCAATTTAAACACTTGCTTCTGCTTTGTTGTTATTGTCTTGTATTAGGTGCCATGAAGTTCATTGCAATTCATAGTGACCACATGTACAATAGACCTAAACAATGCCTGGCCCCGTGTCCTCTTCCCAATCACTCCTATATCTGAGAACATTCTAGGGCAGCACCATGTCAGTCCATCTCTTTGAGGGTGTTCCTCTGTTTTTCTGACTCTCTCTGTACTTATCAAGTGTATCATCCTCCAAAGACTTGAGATTTGGTGTTTCTTCTGAAAGCCCATGGTATATTCAGTATTCTTTGCCAGCACCATATTTCAAATGAATCATTTTTGCTTCAGTCTCCTTTATTCATTGTCCAGCTTTTACAAGTATATAAGGTGATTGCAAATACTAAGAGTTAAGTCAGGTGTGTCTTAGTCTCAAAGTGCTATCTTTGCTCTTTAAGATGTTAGAGGGGTTTTTGCAGCAGATTTGCTAATGCAATATTTTGTTTGATGTGAAGCCAAGTAAAATGAAATTCTTATCAACTTCCATCTTTTCTCCATTTATGATGATGTTCCTTATTGTGTAACAATTTTTGTTTCCCTATGTTGAGGAGTAAACCATATTGAAGGCTGTAGTATTTCATCTTCATCAGTTAGTGCTTCATGTTCTCTTAGCTTTTAGCCAGGAAGGTTGTGTCATCTGCATATCACAAATTGCTAATGAATATTCTTCCAACCCTGATACCATGTTCTTCTTCATAGTCCAGCTTCTCATTTTATATGCTTAGCATACAGATTGACTCACACCTTTCCTCATTTTAAACCATGAAGTATCCCCTTTTACTGTTAAGATATAGTTGCTGTTTGGCCTGTGTGCAGGTTTTCCATGTGCACAATTAACTATCCTGGCATTACCATTCTTTACAACGTTACCCATAATTTATTAATCACAATCAAATTCATTTATTTGCACGAACAAAACATAGGTAAATATCTTTCTGCTATTCTCTACTTTCAGTCTAGGTCCACGTGACATTAGTAGTGATATGCCTCATTCCACATCCTCTTTTGAATCCAGCTTGAATTTGGGGCAATATTGCTGCAATCGTTTTTAAGTATCTTCAGTAAAATTTTACTTACATTGATACTAATGATATTATTCAATAATGTCTGCATTCTGCCTGTTCTGTCTGATCACATTTCTTTGGAAATGTCACAAAAATGGATTTCTTACGGTCAGTCAGCCTGGTAGCAATGTCCCAAATTTCTTGACATGGACCAGTGCATTTTTCCAATGCTGTCTCCAATTATTGAAACACTTCAGTCGGTATTCTTTCAATTCCTGAGCCTTGTTTTTTGCCAATACCTAGGAATTGGCAAGGAACAAGCCACCAGGAATTGATGGACTCAGAATTGAAATCTTATAAGAAAGTGAGGTGGCACAGAAGGCACTCATTCATCTTTGCCAAGAAACTTGGAAGATGACTATCAGGCTTATTGATTGTAAGAGATCCATATTTGTGCCCATTCTAAAGAGAGGTGACCCAATGGAATGTGGAAATCATCGGATAATCTCTTTGATAG
>NW_006408519.1:11926668-11934173 GCF_000296735.1 Chrysochloris asiatica | reverse complement strand
CTTTGAATTGTGGTGTTGGAGGAGAATACTGAAAGTGCCATGGACTGCCAAAAGAACCAATAGATCCATTTTGGAAGAAGTGCAGCCAGAGTGTTCCTGGAGGCCAAGATGGCCAAACTTCATCTCAGCATCGATGGACTCAAGCATGGCAAGAGTAGTGTGGTTGGCCCAGGATCAGGCAGTGTTTCGTTCTGCTGTGCTTAAGGTCGCTATGGGTCAGTACCGACTTGATGGCATCTAACAACAACAACAACAGTATAGTTTGTACTGCTTATTTCAATAGCATGATTCTTGATTATATACCATCTCCTGAAATGATTGAACATCAACTAATTCATTTTGGTGTGGTAACTGTATGTATTCCTTTCATCTCCTTTGGATGCATCCTGTATCATATAATATTTTCCCATAGAAACTTTTCATATTGCAACTTGAGGCTTGCATTGTTTTCTTCATTTCTTTCTGGTTGAGACATATTAAGCATGTTGACTTCTAGTTCTCTAACTCCACATTTTTGTACATTTCATTATGACATTTTATTTTGTCTTCTTAAACTGCCCTTTACAACATCTTCTGTTCATCTCTTTTTTTCATCATTTCTTCCATTTACTTTTGCTGTTGTTGTTGCTAGGTGCCAATGAGGTGGTACCAGCCCAAAGCGACCTTATGCACAGCAGAATGAAACACTGCCCAATCCTGGGCCAACCTCACTATGTTGCTACGCTTGAGTCCATCGATGTTGCCACTTGGCCAATCCATCTTGCTGGGGGGTCTTCCTCTTGTTCTCTGACCCTCCACCTTACCAAACATGATATCCTTCTCCAGAGACTGGTCCCTCCTGACAATATGTTTGAAGAATGAGAGATGAAGTTTAGCCATTTTGGCCTCCAAGGAGCACTCTGGCTGCACTACTTCCAAAACGGATCTATTGGCTCTTTTGGCAGCCCATGGCACTTGCAATATTCTCCTCCAACACCATAACTCAAATGCGCCAATTCTTCTACTGTCCTCCTCATTCACTGTCCAGCTTTTGCATGCAAATGAGGTTATTGAAAACACCATGGATTGGGTCAGCCACACCTTAGTCCTCAAGCTGATATCTTTGCTCTTCAACACTTTAAAAAGGTTTTGTGCAGCAGATTTGCCTAATGCAATATGTCGTTTGATCTCTTGACTGCTGCTTCAGCGAGTGTTGATAGTTGATCCAAGAAGAATGAAGTCCTTGACAACTTCAAGCTTTTCTCCGTTGATAAGAATGTTGTTTATTGGTCCAGTACTGAGGAGTGTTGTTTTCTTTACATTGAGATGTAATCCATACCGAAGGCTGTGCTCTTTGATCTTCTTCGTTAATTTTTTTAGTTCTCTTTATTTTCAGCAAGCAAGGTTGTATCATCTGCATATCGCAGGTTGTTAATGAGTCTTCCTCCAATCCTGATGCCACGTTTTTCTTCATAGAACCCAGCTTCTCGGATTATTTGCTCAGCATCCAGGTTGGATAAGTATGGTGAAAGAATACAACCTTGTCGCACACCTTTCTTAATTTTAAACCATTCAGTGTTCCCATGTTCTGTTCAAAACAACTGCCTCTTGGTCCAGGTACAGATTCCTCATGAGCACAGTTAAGTGTTCCAGAATACTCATACTTCGCAATGTTGTCCATAGCCTGTCGTGATCCACACAATCGAAAGCCTTTGTGTAGTCAATAAAGTACAGGTAAACATCTTTCTGGTATTCTCTGCTTTCAGCCATTTGCTTTAGATACTCTATATTACAGAGCAAGCTTTAGAGTGTCTTCTAAAATCCATTTTGGTGTGTTCTTTCTATCTTTTTAATGAACTTTTGCTTCTTCATGTATAATGTCTTTGATATCATCTCACAATTGACATGGTCTTTGGTCTTTAGTGTTTGATGCATTAAATTTATTCTGAGATAGTCTATAAATTTAGATGAACTGCATTCAAGATTGTTCTTTGGCTCTCATGGACTTGATTTAATTATCTTCACCTTCAACTTGAACTTTCATATGAGCAATTTATGGCTTGTTCCATAGTCAACTTTGTTGTGAATGATGATCTTGAACTTCTCCATTATCTCTTTCTGTAGATGTAGACTACTGAATTTCTAGGTAATCCATCTGGTGAGTCACTGTTTATGTTGTGAAAATGGTATTTGCAATGAGTAAGTCTTGACAAATCTTAACATGTGACCTCTGGCATCATTTCTATCACTAAAGCCATATTTTTCAGGTAAGCACTCTACCATAAGTCAGTTTAAACTGTAAGGTTGGCAGTTCAAACTCATCAGCTGCTCCTCAGAAACCCTATATAGGGTCACTATGAGTCAGTACAGACTCAACAGCACTTAACAACAATAAGAACTCTTCCTCTTAGTTCCATTAATTACTGATGTTTGGAATGTTTGTCATTCAAACATCAGTAATTATCAATGCATCTTGATTGTATGTTTGATGAATTCCAGACTGCAGAAGTTGGTAAAAATGTTTCTTATGTTCGGCAACAGTGGTTGGTATGTGTAGTTGAAAAATAGTTATACTAACGGTATTTCTTACAAATATATCCATTGACAATGTTATACTTGAGGACAGATCTTAAAATGCTCTTTTTTAAAATGAATGTGATACCATTTATCTTAAATTTGTCACTCCTGGAATATAGACTGTCTAATTCAAATCGGCCAATATCAATGAATTTCAGCTCATAATGTCTAGGATATCAATCTTTATGTGTTCCATTTCCTTTTTTACAATTTGAAATTTTGCTAGATTCACATTTTTTACATTCCACATTCCAATGATAATTTATGTTTACAACAGTTTCTCCTCATTTGGGTCATGCCACACAAGTGAATGAAGGCCTCTAAAGCTTTATTCCATCCATGCCATTGAGGTCAACTCTAAGAGAAGCACTGGACTGCTAACTGCTAACTCAGCATTCAAATCCACCAACTGTTTTCAGAAAGCCTCAACAGGGTTGCAATGAGTCGGAACAAACTTGATAATACACTACAGCAACTACTACTTTGAGGAGGCAGTTCTTCCCCTAGTCATATTTTGAGTGTCTTTCAATCCAAGCGGCTTTATCTTCTGGCACTTTATGAAACAATGTTCCCGTGCTAGCCATACGATTTTAACTGGTCTGTTTTTCAGAAATACACTTTCTCCTTAGTTTGTCTTAGTCTGGAAGGTCCACTGAAACCTGTTTACCATGTGGAACATGCTGGTATTGAAAATATCACTAGTGGCATAACTTCCAGCATCACAGAAGCACATAAGCCACCACAGTACAAAAAACTGACAGACAAGTGGTGGTACACATGTATGTTGTTGTTGTTGTTAGGTGGCATCGAGTTGGTACCAACTCATAGTGACCCTATGCAACAACAGAATGAAACACTACCCAGTCCTGGTCCAACCTCACAATTGTTGCCACGCTTGAGCCCACTGATGGGGCACTTGGCCAATCCATCTCGCTTGGGGTCTTCCTCTTTTTCTCTGACCCTCCACCTTACCAAACATGATATCCTTCTCCAGTGACTGGTCCCTCTTGACAATATGTCCTAAGTGTGAGACGTGAAGTTTGGCCATCCTGGCCTCCAAGGAGCACTCTGGATACACTTCTTCCAACACAGATCTGTTTGTTCTTTTGGCAGCCCATGGCACTTTCAATATTCTCCTCCAACACCATAACCCAAAAGCATCCATTCTTCTATGGTTTTCCTTATTCACACACATATAGGAAAGTCATAAATGAGCACAAATGCCTTTTATTTTGCTGATTGCTTCTCATGTTTGCCTCCACGAAGTCTTTCAAATGTCTTCACTTAGACCTTTATAGCAGCTTGCAACCATACAGTCAACTTTTTAAATAAGTTAACTAAGAAAAATAATCTATCAAATAAGACATAATCAAACTCTAAACTGAGCAATTTGATTTAATTGGGCTCATGTTGTTCTTTAAGATCTATTTTTAGCGTCTAATAATTTCACGGGTGAGGACAGAATGATATTTAAGAGGTGAATCTGCTTTGAGCAGCATAAAATAAACATTCTACTCTAAGTATGAATTAGTCATGCAGTAATTTTTTTCTTCTTCCATATGACAGCCGTGTCACAAAAGATGAGACCAGAAAACATGTGTTTATGTTAGTTTGACAGCAAGTGACTGAGCATGTCAAGAACCATCATTTGGGCCAGCTGAGGAAAATGCTTCAGAATAAATGTGGTTAGTGCAACGCATAACAGTGTAAGTTTTCCTTGGAGGATTCATCACAGTCTCAAAAAAATGATAATTCTGGATACACTATTGTTGTTGTGAAGTGCCGTCGAGTCAGTTCTGACCCATAGTGACCCAGTATAGGGTTTCTGAGGAGCAGCTGGTGAGCTTGAACTACTGACCTTGCAGTTCAAACGGCTTTGCAGTCTGGCACATTAACCCACAGCGCCACACCAGGACTCCAGTACACTATAGCAGATTGTTTCTTGACACCTATTTTGACTTACGATTGTTTATTTTTATGATGCATGCTTTTTCCAATAATCCTGTTGCTATACTCAAGATACTTTCTAGTCTTCCATATGTACAAAAATAAAGTAAACAGTAAGAGGATATAATGGGAACAAAGACAATCTGCAACAGCAACTAAAACAGATTAAATTCTTAGGATAATGTTAACAACAAATGTCAAAGGTTTATATGCAGAACACTTTAAAGTTGCTGAAAGATACAAAAAAGAAGGATTGAATAAAAGGAAATGGATGCCAATATTGTAAAGATATTAATTCTACTTAAAAGTAACTAATCAATAGAAATAACAAAATTGTATTTTTGCAATTGGATAATATTAGCATGAAATTTCATGTATACAAAGTAAGCAAGAAAGAATAACTACTAAAAATCTGAAAAATATATATATTTAGTGACTTTAGCATTACCAGACAAAAACTCATCAAAATTAATATATTATAATGCTCAAGACAGACATACTAATAGAGCAAATAAGAATGTTCTAAAATATCCCATTTAAATATGCATTGCAAAACTAATGATTCCTCCTTTGCCTCCATTTTCTTGTCAAAGAGATTGATTGAGAAGGTAAATATTTTGCTAGCTATAAAACTAGTCAAAGAACAATAAAATTTATTTCCTGAAGCAATCATAATTTATAAGATGGGGACACAAAAAGTGAGTTGAAACCTAACTTAAATGCAAACATGTCCAATAAACTAGAAGTTGTCAAATTAGTCTTTAAAGGGAAGGGACATTTAGGTCAGAGAACCAAAGCTTCGAAAGTAATGTTCTTTTGTCTTTGAATCCTATGAGGTAGATATGTTTAACCCCCTTCTAGAGAATTAAGTTGTTGTTGTTAAGTGCTGTCCAGTCGGTTCCGACTCATAGCAACTTTTTATAGGATCTCCAAGAAGCAGCTGATGGTTTTGAACTGCCGAACTTTTTTTGTGGTTCCCAGTCCAGTGCTGATCTTACAGCGCCACACCAGGAATCCATATAATTAAGTAGATAGCATAAAGTCATATAGTTAAAAAATACTGGAATTAGTATTAAAATGACTCATCTAATTTAAGAGACCTTTTCTAAGTAATATAAATTTTAATTTCAGCGTTAACTTAAAAGGTTAACAGTAAAACCAGGTCATATTCAAATGTGAAGTAACATATGTTTGTCTATAAATTTAGATGTTGAGTCAACATATCTCTGTCTACAAGCCTAATTTTTCTCACAGAAAAATAAGGACACAGAGATTTGGAGAATAAAGGTGTACAAAGACTATATGAGGACTTTTCCTGGGTCATGATGAAAACAGTTACAAGAAAGTGTCTGCTAATCCATCAGTCAACATAGTTTGCAGTTCTGAGAGAATTTCAGAAATTTATAAATGGAAAAGTGTGAAAAGGGAATAAATGCAAGAGATTTTATCCTTAAATAAGATAAGGTCAGTGACTACAGACTGAACAGCAGGGAAGAACTAGAAGGTTACATAGACCACCACTGACAGTGACAAAGGGAAGCAGTGAAAAGGCTTTGATTCAAAGACACTCAGATATAATTAGGCACTGTGTTAATTTAATAATACTAGATCATTTCAAATTATACTATTAATGGTGTGTCGCTGTAGGATAGGAGTCCTGGTGTGGTGCTGTGGATTAATGCATTTGAACTGCAACTCCTTAGATACCCTTTACAGGGTTGTTATGGGTCGGAATCGACTCGACAGCACTTAACAACAACAGCTGTAGGGTAACTACTGGACTGCTAATCACATGACTGGCAATTCACACCCACCAACTGCTTCTTAGAAATTCTATACAAGGTGACTATGAGCGGGAACCACTTGCAGCACTTAACAACAACACAATGATTGATAAAAGGAGCACAGGTTGTGCTGTACAATATGCACTGGACTTCAAACCAAAAGACCAGCAATTCAAACTTCAGGGAGAAAGAAGGAATTTCTGCCTCACAAGATTTATAGCATCAGAAATTCCATACAGGGTCAATATATGAGTCAGAACCGATATGACAGCACTTAACACTAAGTGATAAGATTTTAGGATTAGTAAGAATCCAGAGAGAGGCTTAAAAATGTAACTCATAATCTACAATTTAGTTATCTGTAAAAATCAGTAGATTAGAGAAAGGATCCTTCCAAAACTGACATTACAGTCCAAGTTACATCTTTAAAACATCCACTTTTGTTTTGAAGTGTATGTTTAATGTGTCATTGTACCAAAAGTTTCAAATTTATGTCATGTGTAAGCTAGTGAAGAAACTTATTATAACAGGGTTAAGTGAATGGTAGGAGGAGAAGGTTACATTCTGTATCAGCTTGCAAAAAGCAAAAGGTTTACACATGACATAAATTTGAAACTTTTGGTTTGCTTTTTTTTTTATCTTGTAAGGTAACCTTTAACATATAACTTTCCTCCCATTTTGACAATCCCCACAGATATTTTCACATTCAGCAGACATTGTAATGATTACATCTTCCAGGCACCTTTAGCCAACTGTATTTACCTCTGTTATGTTTTGTTTGGGGTGGTTTTTGGGTTTTTTTTGGCATACACACAAACCTAGTTGTTCAACTCTTGTAATCATCACATTGTTCACTAGCTGCCTACAATTTCAGGCAAGTTATCAATAGTAAAGAATATCTTAACAACTGTATTAAAAATCCGAATCCATAGAAGAAAAAATACTGCAGACAGGAAAAATGAATGGCAAAATGGGGAAATGAAATTTAGAAGGTAGATAAAGGAGATCAGGAACATTACATAATTTGCAAAGTCTGTAACAAAATGAAAATGTTATCATCATATCAAAAAACAGAATTAAAATATAAATATTGCTTTTATAAAATATATTATTCCATTCAAAATGTAATTTAAGTGGAAGTCACAAATGTATAACAAGATAAACTTATAAATAATATTCTTAATGTCAAGGAGCTCTGGTAGCGTAGTGGTTACGAAT
>NW_006408519.1:11925320-11926224 GCF_000296735.1 Chrysochloris asiatica | reverse complement strand
AGGGCAGATCATCAGTTTTACATTCAACAAATCATACACCATGTTTCATTACAATGATTATAATCCCCTCCATGTACCATCAATTAACAGTATTTCTCTCTATTCATTTTAGCACTTTTAAATTTTAAACATTCAGGCATATATAATAATTTACACCACCAAAGGGCACATTCTGCAAGTCTGCCTCCTAGCCACCAGCTCTCAGTCCCTCTCTTTCCATGAATATGGAGTCCTCAGATGCTCCCTCTCTCCATGTCCCCATCTCTGCCTCCATCTCTGGTGTCGCTGCTGCTCTGGATAAGGTCCCACATTCTGCTTGTGTTCTTCTCCCTCAATGGTCCTAGGGTCCTCTGTTTCTGCACTGTAAGATTAACTACACCCCTGTTTTTGTTACAAAACTTCTACCTTTACAATTTTGACTGACACAATTAGTCATGATAACAATTACTCACTATTGACTCATAAGACTCTTATCCCCATCTCTTTTTACCAGACGCATCTAGACAAGATGAAAACTATTCAGTGGAGACTCTCTTCCTTCACACACTCTTAAACTAAACTCCCTCTTGAAACCTTGTAAGCCAGTCACTTCTACCTTTATTGCCCCCTCATTTTAGGTAGCTACTGTCTAAGTTGCCTGTTCCTATCTACCCTGTGTAAGAGGGGATAACATTGTTAACTTGATGTGAAGACTCCTTCCCTCTCTGATAATATTTAGAGCTACTACCTCCATGAGTATAGGTCAAGTTCATGACATTGCAGCAATTTACCCTCATTTCCTTTATTGAAAAATTGTGTGTGTGTGTGTGTGTGTGTGTGTGTGTGTGTTTATCTTCTTCTAGTCGAGTTCTGATCATCAAGCCATCGAGGCTAGGTCAAATGGGTACTATCTGCATGTTTTAGT
>NW_006408519.1:11879427-11922396 GCF_000296735.1 Chrysochloris asiatica | reverse complement strand
GATGCATTAATTTCTGGATTATCAATTCTGTTCCTTTGATCTATGTATCTTTCATTGTACAAGTACCAGGCTATTTTGACCTCTGTAGCCATGTATTAAATTTTGAAATCAGGACTGAGCGGCCTCCAACTTTGGTCTTCTGCTTAAGCAGTGCTTAGCTTATCCTGGGTCTCTTTCCTTTCCATATAAAGCTTATAATTGTTTTTTCCATCTCTAAAGAATGTCATTGAAATCTGGATTGGGATTGCGTTATCTGTGTAGATTGCTTTGGGTGGTATTGACATTTTCACAATGTTAAGTCTTCCCATCCAGGAGCACGGTATATTCTTCCACTTCTGTAAGTCTCTTTTGGTTTCTTGTAGTAGTGTTTTGTAGTTTTCTTTGTATAGGTCCTTTGTTTCTCGGTTACATTTATTCCTAAATCTTTCATCCTTTGGGTGTAAATGGTATTGGTTTCCTAATTTCCTTTTCAGCATTGTCATTATTACTATAGAGGAATCCAACTGATTTTTATATGTTGATCTTGTACCCTCCCACTTTTCTGAATCTTCCAATGACTTCCAGTAGTATTTTTTGCTGAGTCTTTGGGGTTTTATATGTATAGGATCATATCATCTGCAAATAAAGTTTTACTTCCTCTTTGCCAATCTGGATGCCTTTGATTTCCCTATCTTGCCGTATAGTTCTGGTAAGAGTTCCAAATCGTTATTGAATAGGAGTGGTGACAAAGGGCATCCTTATCTGGTACCTGTTCGCAGAGGGAAGACTTTCAGTTTCTCTCCATTGAAAGGAATGTTGGCTGTTGGTTTTGTATATATGCTCTTAATTATCTTAAGCAATTTTCCCTTTTATTCCTACTTTGTTGAGTGCTTTTAACAGGAATGGATGTTGGATTTTGTCAAATGCCTTTTCTGCGTCAATCGATATGATTATGTGGTTCTTTTCCTTTTTCTTATTTATATTGTGGATTACACTGATTGTTTTTCTAATGTTGGTATGAATCCTTGTATCCCTGGTATGAATCCCACTTGGTCATGATGTATTATTTTTTTGATGTGTTGTTGAATTCTATTGGCTAGGATTTTATTGAGAATATTTGCATCTATGTTCATGAGGGATACTGATCTATGATTTTCTTTCTTAGTGATGTCCTTCCATGGTTTTGGTATGAGGGTTATGCTTGCTTCATAGAGCGTGTTAGGGAGTTCTCTATCCTCTTTTATATTCTGGAATAATTTGAGTAGAATTGATGACAATTCTACCCTGAATGCTTGGTAAAACTCACCAGTGAAGCCATCTGGACTTGGACATGTTTTGGTTGGGAGTGTTTTGATTCCCTGGTCAATTTATCCCTTTGTTATAGGCCTGTTCTAGTTTTCTACTTTACTTTGAGTAAGTTTAGGTAGGTTGTGCTTTTCTGAAAATATATCCATCTCCTTTAGGTTTTCAAATTTATTGGAGTACAACACTTCATAAAATTCTGTTATTAACCTTTTTATTTCTATTGGTTTTGTTGTGACATCACCCACATGGTTTCTTGTTGTTAAGTACCGTGGAGTTGGTTCCGAATCATAGTTCCCCTGCATAGAGTTTCCAAGGCTGTAAATCTTTACAGGAGTAGAAAGCCTCATCTTTCTCCCATGGAACGGCTGGCAGTTTTGAACTGCTTACCTTGATGTTAACAGCCCAATTTGTAGCCACTCTGCTACCAGAGCTCCTTAAGTGGTTTCTTATACATGTTATTTGTATGTTCTCTCTCTGTTCTTTTGTTAGGTTTGCCAATGGTTTGTCAATTTTGTTAATTCTTTCAAAGAACCAGCTTCTTGTTCTGTTGATTCTTTCTACAGTTTTTCTGTTTTCTATCTCATTTATTTGTACTCTAATCTTCATTTCCTTTCTTCTGTTGATTGTAGGTTTACTTTGCTGGTCTGTTTCTAGTTGTTGGAGATGTTGTGTTAATGTGTTGGTTTGGGTTCTTTCTTCTTTTTGAATGTGTGCATTTATTGTAATAAACTGTCCTCGCTGCACAGCTTTTGCCATGTCCCAAAGATTGTGGTACGTTGTGTTTTCATTCTCATTTGTATCTAGAAACTTTGTGAATTCACGTTTTATTTCTTCTACTACCTAGTTGCTTTTCAGCAGGGTGTTATTCAGTTTCAATGTATTTGACTTTATTTCTTTGGTCTTCCTATTGTTGATTTCTAGTTTTATAGCATTGTGATCTGAGAAGATGCTTTGTAGTATTTTGATGTTTGTAAATTTTTGGAGGCTTATTTTTTAGCCTAACACATGGTCAATTCTGGAGAATGTTCCATGTGCACTGGAAAAGAATGTATACTGTGCTGCTGTTGTGTTAAATGCTCTGTACACATCTAAGGTCCTGTTGTCGGATTGTGTTGTGTAGTTCTTCTGTGTCTTTGTTGAATTTTGTTCTGGTTGTCCTATCCATTTTCAAAACCTGTGTATTAAAATTGGCCACTGTTATTGTAGATTTATCTATTTCTTTCTTCAAATCTATTAGTGTTTGCATTATATATTTTGGAGCTTTTTCATTGGAAGCATGGATATTTATTACACTTATGAAATCTTGCTCAATTGTCCCTTTCATCATGAGATAATGTCCATCTTTATCTATTATGCCAGTTTTTGTCTTAAAGTTTATTTTGTCAGAGATTAGTATTGCCACTCCAGCTCATTTTTTATTGCAATTTTTTTTCCATCCTTTGACTTTTAGTCTGTGTCTCTTGCAGGCAGCATATTGAAGAATCTTGTTTTCTTATCCATTCTGCCACTCTCTGTCTCTTAAATGTAAATGGTGCTTTTAATCTGTTTACATTCAGTGTAATTATCAATTGTTGTTGTTATTGTTAAGTGCCATCAAGTTGGTACCGACCCATAGCGACCATATGCACAGCAGAACAAAACACTGCCCGATCCTAGGCCAACCTCAGTACTGTTGCCACGCTTGAGTCCATCGATGCTGCCACTTGGCCAATCTTTTCAAGACATCTTCTCAAGATGTCTTTTGAAATTTTCTGCTCAGTTATTTTACTTCCTCTTTTCTTCCAGTTACTTTAACTTCTCTACTCTCAAGAGCAAGTTTCAAAGTCTCTTCTAATATTCATTTGTGTATTTTCTTTCTGTCTTTTTAATGATGTTTGTTTTCTTCATAGATAACATTCTTGATGACATCTCATGACTTTTCTGGTTTTCAGTCATGGTGTCTAATGCATCAACTCTGTTCTTGAGATGGTCTGTAAATTCAGGTAGGATATAGTCAAGCTCATATCTACTATTTGCATGTCAGCAGTTCCTGTCCTAGAACTCAGACCTGAGGGTTACTATTTGTGCACAAGGATAGACTTCAGAGTCTGGGGGCTGATGGGTAAGCCCAGGCTATCCTCACATGGAGTCTCACCTTTCTCCTGAGGCTGCAGCCTCTGATTCTACTGCACCATTGACACTTCCATTATGAGTCAATGGCTTAGCCAGTCACCCTCTTGGAGCTCCATGCTCCCACTCTATCTCGACTGTCCAGGAGTGTATATACATGTTCAGTGACGAGGCCAATTGCTAAAGGTGCAGGCTGCTCACTGTGCCCATAAGCCTGAAAGTGTTCATCCACAAACTGCTGCGTGATGTGTCTCCTCTACCTATGAGCATGCTCCATTATCCCAACATAATTCATTTATAAAACAAAAGATCAAAGATAAAATTATTAGGAATTTCAAGATAGAAACAGTAAAGCATTAAATCAAGAGGGGTCCCTTCTGAGAGCAGGTCATTGTACAGGTCAAAAGTCCAGGAAGCTGACCTGGAAACAGGAAAACAGAAAGAAAAGGAAAAAAGAATAGGAAATTATAGCAATAGATTAATGTAATTACATTTTTAGCATACATCCAAATTGACATTTTGATTCAAAACCGTTTGAATAGAAGTTTGCAGGTTTATCTTAATGATGCTGTTGTTGCTTAAAATAGACAAGAATTTCCTTCAAGACAATTGATGATACATAGGAGAAATCTATCCTTCTACTGAAAGTAATACACTGTTTTCTCCCAAGCAATATAGGCTAATAAATCAATTATTTACAGAATTAGTATTTGGTGACTTTGATCTTCAAAAGATGAAGGTAGCCAAAAGGATAGAATGAAAACCAAAACTCCTTATAATCTGGAGATTTCATGTTGTTATTGTTGTTAAGTGCTGTTGTATTGGTTTCGACTCATAGCAAACATGTATAGGGTTTCCGAGGAGCAGTTGGTGAAATGTAGGAATAAATAAGAAGAAAAGATGAGAGAAAACAATGCCTGTCACTGGTGCATACTATATTGGAAGGGCAAAAGAGAAGGAAATGTGAATCAATTATGAGTAGAAATGTTATTGAGACTGGCTTTTAAGTAACTAAAAGTGATTGAAAAGTTAACAAATTGGATTAGAAATATTAATGAGACCAGCTACTCAGCAGGAAGACCATTTGACAGAGTTAATGGAAAAATAAAATTCTTCCAAGTTAAATTTCAATGAGTATACACACACAGACAATACAAAAGCATATACTTTCTGGCCTTTGCGTCTTTGCACAAGCTTGTCCTTTGCCTGGAATACTTCTCCCTTCTACTTAGCTTCTTAAATTCCTAGTCATCCTTAACACCTAACTCAAATTCCATCTTATTCTGCGACATCTCTCCTATTCTAGGCAAAGTTCTCTCCTTTGTTCTCACATAGAATATTGCAGACATCTGTTATCAATCACTTGTTTACATTTTTCTTTTCAAATAGATGGTACATTCCCAACAGAAGATCATCATTCATTGGTATGTCCCTCATGCAGAGCTTAGAATGTTGTAGGCATTTAAATGGCAAAAGTCTATTGAATTCTTTAACTGAATTAGTTAACATAATTTATGAGGATAGTTTTTAAAACCTCTAACATAATACTGATCAATAGTAGTATGGATCAGTTGCCTAAATAGGCCCCAAGACGCCTTCTTTGAAGAGAATTTTCATTTTTTGAAATTCTGGAATGCTGTATGGAATTTGATTGATAAGGTCAATTCCTTTTCTATACCCTTGGTCAAGTGGCTTCCCTTCTCAGTATCTCAGTTTTCTCATCTATAAAATGAGAATAATAAAAATTTTCAGGATTATTAAATTCCAGTGACACCATTTTAGATGTGTTTGGGGATGATGAAGCTTTAATAAAAATTATTTTCTCCTCCACATACCACTCCAACTTCTTAAAATATCAATTTCATTTTCTACAGTCATCCTGAAGTGGAATGCACACAAATGAGAAAACACTGTAAAACATCTAGCATTGTACTTGGCATATAGGAGATAGAGCTTCCAACCAACTTTTTCCTGATTCTGTCATGTCCATGGAAATGAAACCAAAACAGACATAAAGTTTTAAAAGTTGGATGAACTATAATGGTAAATAGAACAAGAAAAATTACAGGTCAAAGCCTTGCTGGAAACTTAATCTACTTCTCAGTAAACAAGGGTAGCGTATGCTTTGCATATTAACTAAATCACTTGCCCTTCAGATTTGGAGCAGTCAGAAACAGTGGCGCCTTGCTCAAAACTGGCAGCCTATTGAGCCACTTTGAATGTGTGCTACTTTCCACAGTCTTGCTAATAATCCAGTCTCCTTAATCAGGCTCCTGAAAGGGCTCACTATGCCTCTTCTGTGTTTTCCATTCCAAGGCTTCAACTTACAATTTTTCTCATTCTAGTTATATGTCTGGATCACCCACATTTTTAAAATTCAGGTCTGTTCTGGTGGGTTTGAAAGCTTGGACCTTGTGGTTCACAGTCCAGTGTTTATCCTACAGAGCCACCGTGTTCTCACTGAGTTAATATAGTAAATCTGTTACCTTTAGAGAATCATTCAACAATGAGGAGTCCTGGTAACAAACTGTAAGCACTTGGCTGCTAACCAGGTTAGTGGTTCAAACCCACCAACCACTCTGTGGGAGAAATATGTGGCAATCTGCATCTATAAAGATTCCAGTCTTTTAATGGTATATCCAGCAAGAAAAATCTCCAAAAGTTATAGAAAATATCAATACCTTAATATGGAAAAGACAATCCAATTTAAAAATGGGTGGAGGACATAAATAGATACTTCACCAAAGAAGACATTCAGGAAGTCAATAAACACATGAAGAAATATTTGAGAGTTTTAGTCATTTGTTATTGTTTCAGTGCTGCTGAGTCTGTTCTGACTCATCACAACCCTCTATAGGGTTTCCAAGTAGAAGTTGGTGGGTTTGAACTTCTGACCTTCTAGTTAGCAATGCAGTGCTTATCCTGCAGTGTTTGTACCACTAGAAAAATGCAAATCAGAACAACACTGAGATATCGTCTTACTCTAGCATTAATAGCAAAGTTAACAAAAACAGAAAACAGCAAATGCTGGTGAGGCTATGGAGAAACTAGAATCCTCATTCACCACTGGTAGGACTGTAAAATGGTGCAACCATTGTGGAAAACAGTATGGTACATCCTCAAAAAAATTGAAAATAGAAATCTCTCTACATGGTATATAACCTAGAAAAATAAGAACCATGACATGAATTGATATATGTATACTCTGTTTATCATGACACAATTCATAATAGCAAAAAGATGGAGACATCCTAAATGCTCATTAATGGAAAAACAAATAAGCAAACTTTGGTACATACATACAATGAAATATTATGTGACACGGAAGAATAGTGAAGAATCTGTGAAATACCTCATAGCATGGATGAACCTGGAGGACATTATGCTGAGTGAAATTAGGTAATCACAAAATGACAAAAATTGTATGAGACCACTATTATAAAAAGTCAAAATGTTTTTACACTAAAAGAAACATTCTTTGATAATTACCAAAGTAGAATGGAAGGCAGAATAATTCATTGACTAGAAGTTAAGTATGTGTTAACTTGGGTAACAGTGAAGGCAATATACAAGCAGAACTGGCAGAAGAAAGATGAAGGCAGGGAGATACACAGAGAGGAGTACAAGAGTTAAAAGGAACAGAGGGAAATACTGTTAGATACACAATCCTGCTATAACAGTGATCAATGGGTAGATACATGTATAGATACACAGTCTGAACCAATGTGGAAAGACAGTAAGAGTATACCCACAAATAAATAAAGGTTTGACAGGGAATATTTGTACATGCATGTCTACCGTCACTGCATGCAAATCATGAATGTGGCTGAGCATACAGTGGGCACATGAAAACTTCTTTGACATTACCAAACACCTTGAGGGAATGAGTTACTGGGTCTGACAATTTAGAACCATAGTCTCAGAGCACACCATGATCAACGGGTATAACATTGTCCACAAAGACAATGTTCTACATCCTAATTTGGTGAATAGCAACTGGGATCTTAAAAGCTCATAAGCAGCCATCTAAGGTGCAATTATTGGTTTCTCCCTGTCTGAAGGAAAGAAGTGTGATGAAAATTGAAGATGATTAGGAATATCTTCCCAATGGACCATGTGAACATCAGTCTCCACTACCCTGAGACCAGAAGAACTAGATTGTGCCTGACAAGCACTATCAACTGCTCTGAAAGGAATCACCAAATGGATAGATTGGGGAAACTATGGAACAAAATTCAAAATCACAAAAAAATCCCAGATGACTGGAGACCACCAAGACCATGGCCATGGTTACCCAACACTGAACTCACCCCCTTGGCCAAGCAATAGACAGGTTTAGGAGGAACCACCACACTAGTGAGGTATGCACACCAAAGAAAAGTCAGCCACTTGAGAGTAAAAAAGCAACATTTTATTTAAGAACAAAATTCAGGAGACTTGGGAATGAAGGAGAAATGGAAACAAGAAACAGGGAAAAGTAGGATAAGTAAAGTTACCCTGAGGGGCTGCAACCATTGAGATGAAACAAATTGTTAAATTGTTTTTAATTGCCATGGAGTTGGTTCCAACTCATAGCAATTCTGTTTAGGGTTTCTGAGGCTATAAATCTTGATCGGTACAGAAAGCCTTATCTTTCTCTCAAGAAGCAGCTGGTGGGCTTGAATCACCAACCTTGTGGTTAGCAGTTCAATTCTATCCTACAGAAACATTACCCTCCCCAGAAATGAAGTGTATGATTTGTTTAATGTAAAATTGATGATTTGCTCTGTATGTTTTCACTCAATTCACAATTTAAAGAAAAAGAAAAAGACTGCAGCCTTGGAAACCCTTTGGTGCATGTGTTGCTATAAGTAAGACTGTACAATGTTGCTTTTTTTTGTTTGTTTTGTTTATTTATCAAAATAGAAGATGGGAATATGGGACAGACAGTGTGGATGAAATAAAGAAAAGTTAGAAAATAAACATAACTTATCAGTTGCTACTCACCTGCTACAAAATATGTCAAGCTTGAAACTGCACACATTGTCTCTTTGAGTTGATATGACAATCAGACAGTTGTCAGATCTGGACTCAAATGTAAAATATATGTCAAGATGTAAGCTTTGCATACTTTGTCTCTTTAAATTGATGTGACAATCAGACAGGTGGTCAAATATATAACTTGAAAATTATGTAATTCTGGGAAAGTTACTTAGTACCTTCATCTTAGGATCTCGTCACTCATCTCTAAAATGATAACACACCAAATTCCAGGGTTGTTTTCAGGATATAAAACAAAGCAAAACCCTCTGCTTTTGATTCGATACCAACTCATGTTGTTGTTAGCATGGTTGAGTCAGTTCGGACTCAGAGCAACCCAGTCCACAACAGAATGAAACACTGCCTGTTCCTGCTCCCTCCTCCCAATTGTTATGAAGTTTGAGCCCATTGCTGCTGCCACTGTGTCAATTCATCCCATTTGGGGTCTTGCACTTTTTCACCAACTCTCCACTTTACAAAGAATAAATATCCTTCTCTAGGGACTGGTCTTTCCTATTAACACATCCAAAGCATGAAAGACTAAATCTCACCATCCTGGCTTCTAAAGAGCAATCTGGCTATACTTCTGCCAATACAGATTTGCTATAAATATTCACAGGAACAGACAGCCTCATCTTTCTCCCATGGAGCACTTGGTAGATTTGAACTGCTAGCAGTCACTTCTTTATGCTACAGTGTCAATATTAGATCATGTGTATTAAGTGCCTACAGAGGATTAGATTAGATGATGTGTATTAATGTGCCTACCGCCCAGCCTGACCTCAGTGCACAGCAGCCATTGTGGTTATCTAACTCACACATTATCACCTGAAGTCAGTAGTGAAACTGGCATTCAAACCCAGGAGACTTCATCATTCACGCTCTTTGAGTTCTATATGCTACCCGCTATGGTAGGCAGAATTTAAAGTAGGTCCCCCTCCAGGTTTCCACACTTGGCTATGTAATCAAACACTAACAAGCTTTCTGCTCTGAAGGTGCTTTGTGATTATTGTTGTGGAACTTTACATAAAGAGAATTTCATGGATTGCCAGGTGCATCCATTCTAATCACCTGAGCCCTTGAAGAAGAAGAAATTTCTCTGCTTGGAATCAAATGAGAGATGTGACAGCAGCGGGAACCAAAGAGATTCAAAATGTGAGGGCAACCTGCCATTGTGATTTTGAGGATGAAGTAAAGGGTCACAACCCAAGGATGTGGTAACCTCTAAAAGCAGAGAACAACTCCTTGACACCCGCTAGTCTTACAACCCCTGGAATGAAGTACTTCTAAGAATCTGAATGAGGCTGGAAGCAGTGAATGTCGAACCTCCAGAAAGGAACACACCTTGCCAAACCTTGGATTTGGGCTTGTGAAACCCAAAACAGAGAACCAGCTTAGCCACACTGTGGTGCATGGACTTCTGACCTACAGAGCTTTGAGATCAGCAGTGGGCATTCACTGCTAAATTTGTGGTGATTTTTTCAAAGCAGTAAAATCAAATTAATAAACCAAGGAGAATATTGGAAAGATTCTAGAAAACAGGAAGCACTTAATATACCAAAAGGTGCCGGAATAAACTATCTGTGTCTATTTTTTACTGTGCCTGCTGTCTATCTGAAGCTATGGTTTTTGGAATGATGGGAAAATCTCCTTTTCCCTAAAACTAATGAGACCTAAAAAGATAATCACCTGGTATCACCCCTTCATTTTCACCTGAGTCTACCAATATGGAAAAGGATACATAGTATCTAAAAAGATCTATAATTACATTTAATTTTTAATATGATTTGTTATCCCCACAGATAAATCATATACCATCCCCAGGCTTTTAAAAACAGAAGGAAATTTTTACAGCTATATTTGACAGACATTTTTAGTCACATTATTAGGAAGCAGACTTTGGTATGTGCAAACAACAGAGACAGAAATTCCTAAGTGTACTGAACAGGAAAATTTAACACAAATGTTCCTGACAGCTAAGACTGAAGTATTAAAAACTGTGGGAATGCTCTCAGCAGAGACATTACCAAAATAGAATGGAATCTTTAATTGAAGAGTGATACTTATAAGAAGGCTCTCTCTTTTCCCTCCTCCAGAAGCCTGATTATTATTTTGTAAGATATGTGACAATTGTTCTACCTCTGATCTTCTTATAAAGGTCTGGTTTAAAACAAATATCCTACAGCATTTGTTGACAATTTGACACCTTCTTGTTAAAAACAAAAATTCACCGATTTTTTTTTATTATCACTATTTTGAGGCACACACACACACATATACAAACAAAAGCACCCCCCACACACACACACTCTTTTTTCCCATATATCCTCTATTATCATAATAGAGTCTTGGGTCCTACACCTATGGAAGCAGTAGCTCAAAAGAGGGAACAAGTCCTTACAGCAAGAACTATTCCCACCCCTTCCACACACAGAGTAGACAGGGATGGGCAACACAGAGAGTTACTATCCGTTTAAGAGCAAATAGCAATGACAACAACAACAGCAAGATTTACTTGATAGTTATTTGAGACTGTGTCCCTAGGTGATGCAAACAGTTAATAACTTGACAGTGAACAAAAGGTTGGTGGCTTGAGTTCTCCCAGAAGCAACTCAGAAGAAAAGCCTGGTGATCAAATTTTGAAAAATCAGTCATTGATTTTTAACCAATGGTATATAGTTTTACTTTGACATATAAGCGATCACCATGAGTAGGAACCAACTCCCAAGAAACTGGTTTTTTTTGTTGTTGATTTGTTTTGTTTTTTAATTTAAGAATATAATCCAATAGTTAAGAGACACTGAAACTAAATTGAGAGATTATTGTGTTGGGAAGAGGGAAGGAGTTTTTATCTCCTTGTCAATTTGTCCTAGGGCTGAACACAGAGGCAGTAACAAAGACAGAGGGATAAAGTCCACATTCACCATCAGCGAATGTGAGAAGCACTTTCATCAAGAAGCAGTGAAGTTTGGTAAGTGTACCAATCATTCAAGATATCCAACTGCAGTGTTGCTGAGCCCACCAAAGAAGGAGAGTTGGTTTTGGAATAGGGTTTGGGGAAGACAGTATGGGGATTGTTAGGAACAATTTTTTAGATCCGGAATAAATTTCTCACAGCAAAGGATGATAATCTAAGTGAATGAATTCACTAGTGCTACAAAGTCACTTCATTTATTTTCTTTTACTTTAATAGTCAAATTTCAACTTGTTCATCATACCAGCATGCAACTTAAGTGTTCAAATTTTAAGGAAACTATTACTTTTTTAAAAATTTATATTGCTGTTGAAAATCTACACAGCAAAACATACACTACTTCAACATTCTCAATTACAACTTACACAAAAACATTTTACTTAAATTTATCTTGAGTTCTATATGGTTCTCAAAGTGTTGCACACATTCCCAAGGCTGAGATCTTCAATAGGGATCCATCTTGGATTATAGCCCCTGACAGACTATGCTTTCTAATCTTCTGTGAAGCTGAAAAGAATGCCTGAAAGTCTGGACTCCTTATAGAAGAGAAGTGACCACAGAGTGAACCATTCAAAGGTCTTCCCAAATCACAACCTTCATTATCAGTCAAAGCAAGGAAATAGCAGTTTCAGCCCAACCTGACATATATCAAAATCAGGAGAGAGTGTTTGCTTTATCAATTAGCCCCTGAGAAGAGGCATGTGGAAAAAGTCACAAACACAGACAAGATAAGCACATTTCTGAATTATTTAACATATTCAAAGAACTTTTAAAAAAATGACTAGCAACTAGATGTTCAAACTGAATTAAAGGACAACCTTCATATTTAAGAAAAATTGTTGCTTAAAAACCCGTCTTCTCAGCCACCCCCATACATATGCTGAACACATCATACCATCACCACAGATTTTAAAATATAAAAAGCAAAAATGATTTTCTACAACGTACAGCAAAAAGTCCAAACTGAAAATAAAATTATTATAAAAAAAGAGATGCCATTTTAAAGGCATTAAGGACAAAAGACAAAGAGCAAGCATATGATTTCCAAAAAATGGAAATGATGGCGAAGAATGAAAGTGCACACATGTAGATAAAATATCTCATCACCTCTAGTATCCATTGCCCCCATATAACTAATAACAAACTGGAACGTAGAGGTAAGTGATTTCGGGAGAAATATCAGCCATCTTGAGAATATGAGGTGGACAACCAGAAAATGATACAGCAGAAAAAAAATAATGCTTGGGTTTTTATGACAGAAATACGAAGCATATTTTCCAGTTTGATGCAATAATAAGGATGGCACAGGACTGAGCAGTGTTTCGTTCTGTTGTGCCTAGGGTCACTATGAAGCAGAATCAACTGAACGGCACATAACAACAACAGTAGTGGGAGATTTATTGATGAAACTGTCACCAGTCACCATACGTCACCAATCACCATACGGACACTAGGAGAGAACATAGCAGACACATCGACGCTATCTGCTCACATTTCATTGGCCAAAGTAAGTCACATGGCTACATCTAACGTCATTCTTAACTTTAGCTCTCAGTGGCAAGGTCAATGTCTATGGTTTAGGAAGTTCACACATCACCCTGAATGCCAAATACATCATCTTCTGTATCTCATTCCAAGGTCACCGGGCGTCTTTGAAATATGGCCAATCTCAGTCCATGTTTTCTCTGCTGCATTTCCCCCCTTCCATTCATAAGTCAACCAGGATGGTTACCAACTACCATATAAGACTGTGCATGTGTTCCCTTTGAGTTTCAGTCTGAGAAAACAGTTTACACTGATGGGTTAACTGTTCTTGCCTATATGGATCCAGAGCAAACAACTTACTTGATATTGTCACAGCCAGACAGTCTGGTTTTTTTCCCCCCTTTTCCACTCATTGGTCTTTCTTCCAAGAAGTATATTCTGTTCCTCTAGCTGTTCTGTATTCCTCTGTATGTCTTTTCAATTGGGAATGTCCCACCCTTGAGGGCTGTGAGTGAGATTCTGGATTCTACATAAGACCCCATACTCCACAAGAAACTTATTTTCCTGAGTACATTCTAGACCCTATTTTTTAAAAGTTTTTATTGTGAATTGGGTGAGTTTATAGACCCCTTTTAGGTAATCCCATCTATTATAGGCTGAAGATGGGTTTACAAGTTTTCTATAATCATCTTCCCCAATTATCCTTTCTATCCCACTTAAATGTATTACACTAGAGGCAGGAGAACCCAAGATCCAGAAAACACCTTAACATTTATTTATTTCTTCTCCTTTCCCCTTTAGCCTATGTCTCCATCCTGATACAATAGAGCCTTATTATCCCAAGGCTGTGCATTTATCACAGTCTACCTCTATTCCATTTAGCCCATGTATACCTCCCAGAACCTTTTACTATCGTTCCTCTCCCTCCTTTTTATTGCCCTCCCTGTCTTCCAAGTTATTATATGTCTATCCCCTATGTGCCAATCTATCTTGTTGAGAGTCTTCCTCTGTTTCACTGACTCTCCACTTTACCAAGCATGACGTTCTTCTCATAGGACTGGGCCTTCCTCACAACTGGTTTAAAGTATGAGAGTCGAAGTTTCATTTTAGCCACTTTCAAAGGGCAATCTGTCCATACTTCTTTCAAAACAGACTTGTTCATCTTCTGACAGCCCATGATGTATTCAATTTACTTCACTAATATCATAATTTAAATGCATCACTTCTTCTCTGGATAATATGCTTAGGGTTCAAGTTTTCTCTCTGTAAACAATTGGGAGTCTTTGAAGGGTTTTGAGCAGTAAAATGGCAATTCTTTTGCAAGTGGGAAATCTTATTTTAATGATAGTATAAGGGAAGTGAAAAAAAAATTACAGATGTGAAGACTGATGTTATGAAAGCCAGTCAGAAGACGAATTCCATATTCAAGGTAACAATGAGTGACAAAGCACTGCCATGGAAACAGAGGAGAAAGCAGAGATAGATCCATGTGACTGTCTGTAGATGAGGCAATTCTCAAAAAAGAGTGGAAAGAGAGGGGAAAAATTGTGAAATGAATGGTGGAAACTTTATAAGTAGGCAACACAAGCTTTGGTTATAAGGTGAGATGTATGTACTAAAATATTACCAGCCTTTGTAACAATGTTCTATGACACATGGTATACACTTCTCCTCAAAGAGTAGCCACGTGATCAAATTCAGAAATGTAGGCTCTGCTACCCAAGAAACTACCATCAAATTTGATCTCATTTTTCTGAGATGTTTTGAATAAAATTATGAGCATGAACTGAGATTCTCAGAAAACCTTTTAAAATTTGAGACTCTATAATAAACGACTTTGTTATTATAACTTTTAACTATTTTCTTCATGAGTTTTTCATTTATGATTAGTGTTGTGTATTATATGAGTAACATAATTCAATCTTTAATTCGCTTATTAAAGAATCAGAGAGTGACAAAATAACCATGCTGTAAACATAGCACAATTTGTAAGTATGTAATTTGACATTACACCACTCTTCTGTCCGTTTGTCATACTGTGGTGGCATGCATGTTGCTGTGATTCTGGGAGCTATGCCAAGGGTATTTTAAATACCAGCAGGGTCACCCACTGTAGACATATTTCAGCTGAGTTTCCAAACAAAGGTAGACTAGGAAGAAGGAGAGATTGACTACTTTTGAAAATTTTAGTCACTGAAAACCTTATAAATAGCAGAGGAACACTGTCAGCACCAAAATATTTAGTATTGGAACATGAAGAGTTCCAGAATATTGTCACATATAGTGCCAGATGATGGGCCCCTTACATTGAAGGGCACTCAAAATATGACTGGGAAAGAGCAGCCTCCTCAAAGTAGAGTTAACCATGATGACGTGAATGGGGTAAAGCCTTTGGAAACTTTATTTGCTGATAAACTGAAAATTAAGAGAAACAGCTATACCAGCCATTAATAATCTAAACATATAATGGACAAATTATGAATCCAGGAATATTGAAAATTGTCAGAAATGAAATAGAACACATAAACATCTATATCCTAGACACTGGTGAACTGAAATGGACTGGAATAGACAAAAATCAAATTGAATGTATCTCTGGAAAGAGATGAGGGAAACACTCCATATCATCAGCCAAAACAAGGGCAAGGGAACAGATCATTAACTGCTAATATGCAAGCTTAAAAAAATTAAAACAAGTCCACAAGAGCCAAGATACAGCCATGAACATATTCCAGCTTAACTCAGAGATCATCTGAAGAACAGATTTGAAACATTAGACACTAAAGACTAAAGACCAGAAGAGTTATGGGATGACATCAAGAGCATCACACAGGAAGAAAGCAAAAGGTCATTAAGAAGACAAGAAATAAGGAAAAGACCAAAATGGATGTCAGAAGAGATTCTAAAACTTGCTCTCCAGCATAGAGATGCCAAATGGAAGAAATGAGGAAGTAAAAGAGCTGAACAGAAAATTTCAAAGGTCAGCTCAAGAAGACAAACTCAGATATTACAACTAAATGTGCAAAGACCTGGAATCAAAAAACCAACAGTGAAGAACACACTCAGCATTTCTCAAGTTAAGGGAACTAAAGAAAAATTTCAAGCCTCAACTTGAAATTTTAAAGGGGTTTATTAGCAAAATACTGAATGATGCAAGAATTTGAAAGAAATACACAGAGTCACTGTACCAAAAGAAATGGTCAATATTCAACCAATTTGAAAGGCTGTATATGATCAAAAGCCAATGATTCTGAAGGAAGAAGTCCAAAGTGCATTGAAAGCATTGACTAAAAATAAGGCTCTGGGAATGGGTGGAATAAAAAATTAAAATGTTTCAACAAACTTATGTAGCACTGGAGGCACTCACTTATCTATGGCAAGATATTTGGAAGAAAACTACCTAGCAAACTGACTAGAAGAGATCCATATTTGTGCCCATTCCAAAGATAGGTGATCTAACAGAACGAGGAAATCATCAGACAAGGTCACTGAAACTGCATTCAAGTAAAATTTTGCTAAAAATAATACATAAACTGCTACAATCATACACTGACAGAGAACTTCAGAGGTTCAAGCCGGGTTCAGAAAAGTATGTGAAATGAGAGATATCATTGCTGATGTCACATGGATCTTAGTTGAAAGCAGAGAATACCAGAAAGATGTTTACGTTCACTTTATCTACTATGTAAAGGCTTTTGGTTTTATGGATCATGACAAGCTATGGACAACATTTCAGAAAATGAGTATTCAAGAACACTTAATTTTTCTCATAAGGAACCTGTACTTAGACCAAGGGGAAGTTGTTTGAACAGACCAGGGGAATACCAAATGGTTCAAAATAGGAAAGGCATGCGCCAACATTGTAATCTTTCACCATACTTGTTCAATCTCTTTGCTGAGCAAATAATTCGAGACGTTGGATTATATGTATAAAAACATTGCATCAATATTGAAGGAAGACTCATTAATGATCTGAGATATGTAGATGATACAACCTTGCTTGCTGAAATCCAAGAAGACTTAAAAGACTTACTGATGCAAATCAAACACCATAGCCTTCAGTATGGATTGCACCTCAATGTAAAGAAAACAAAAATCCTCACCACTGTGCCAATAAATAACATCTATATAAATGGATAAAATGTTGACATTCTCAAAGACTTCATTTTACTCAGATCATCTATCAACACTCATGGAAGCAGCAGTCAAGAAATCAAATGTCCTATTGCATTGGGCAAATCTGCTGCACAAGACCTCTTTAAGGTGTTGAAGAATAAAGATGTCAGTTTGAGGACTGCAGTGCACCTGACCCAAAACATGGTATTTTCAATAATCTCATATTCAAGGAGTCCTGGTGTGGTGCTGTGGGTTAATGCGCCAGACTGCAAAGCTGTTTAAACTGAAAGGTTGGCAGTTCAAGTTCACCAGCTACTTCTTGGAAATCCTATACTGGGTCACTATGGGTTGGAACCAACTCAATAGCACTTCACAACAACAACAACAACATATTCATGTATAAGTTGGACAGTGAATAAGGAAGATCATAGAAGAATTGATACATTTGAGTCATGGTATTAGAGAATATTAAAAGTGGCATCAAGTGTCAAAAGAACAAACCAATATGTTTTAGAAGAAGTACAGCCAGAATGCTCCTTGGAAGCCAGGATGACCAAGCTTCATCTCTCAGACTTTGGACATACCATTAGAAGGGACCATAGAAGGATATCATATTTGGTAACATGAAGGGGTTGGAGAAAAAGAGCACAACCCAAATGAGATGGATCAGCTCAGTGGCAGCAGCAATGGCTCAAACAACTCAAGGATTGCAAATTTGGTGCAGGAGTGGGCAGTGTTTTGTTCTACTCTGTATGGGGTAGCTATGAGTCAATACTGACTGGATGGCAGCTAACAACAAGGTTGACATGCTCCAATCAGGTTTGCAAGCTCAAAGTACCTGACTTTCAAACACAGCCAGATCCAGAAGGACATGATAAATCTCCAAAGCAAGCACATAATAATAGTCGTTTAGGTCACTGAGCAAGAGTAGAAGAGAGGCAACAGAAGAACACAGGCTAACAAGTAACTGCTACTTATTAAATTTAAGATCAATAAGTGATGTCCGTTCTATTCACCCACACCAAGCAAGTGTACATTTGAAAAAATAAAAGTTCCTTCTGCTTAATTTAACAGAAAAAAAATATACTAAGTGGAGTTTTTAATGTGAATGAATACAGACAATTTCTTGTTAATAATATCATTTCATTTTGGTGGGCACAGCCAAAACCTCAAAATAATACTGAAATGTCTGACAAGTAAATTCAGTTATAAAATGTGAGAAAATATAGGGAAATTTAATGATGGATACAGTGTAATGCTAGCTGACCTTTACATTCCTTGATTGTATTCAATGAATAGCCTCAGTGCTAATGGTAATGACTTCACATGGCATAGTGAAAAGGCCATTGTGTTATATAAAATCTCCATTGAAATGGAAACCCACTAGTTTATCTTTTTTTAATGGTCTGAAGGCATTAATTTGTCATTGTAAACACATCCGAATGCAATAAACCCTGACTATTTGTGTGGGTAAGTTCTTATCCCAACACATTTATTTTTCTGTCACTAACACAGATCCTTCTGCTGAACTCCTGACTCTTGATCTTTATGGAAGGAAAAATAACAAATCCTAACCCCAACGCCCCACCCAAATATAAGCCAAAGTGCTTTACATATATAGGCCAGGGGTAAGTAAATGACTAACTGTGGGCAGAATGTATTACCTATTCTTGTAAAGTTTTTTTTGCAACACGGCTCAGCCCAATTACTTCTTATGTATTATTTTCCTATTTCTCTGGCTGCCACAAATAGCAGAGTTTAGTAGTTGCAACAGAGAGCATATAACCCAGAAATTATGCAAAATATACAATCTACTCTTCTATAGAAAAAGTTTGACTACCCTGTATTTTGAATAACACTGATAGATAAGCACTGACCTGCTAACAACAAGTTGCTGGTTGCTTTGAATCCATAACTTGCTCTGCAGGAGAAAGATGAGTCTTTCTGCTCCAATAACTAAGAACAAAAATACCCTGTGTTTTAGTCAGTTTTTTGCTAGACAAAATGAGCCAGTAATTAGATAGATAGATAGATAGATAGATAGATAGATAGATAGATAGATAGATAGATAGATAGATAGATAGACAGACCAATACATACATACATACATATATATACATACATACGTAGATACATAGATTTTTTTAAAATCAAGCACGTTGCTGTCCATTTAATTCAGATTCATGACTACCCCATGTATATCTGAGTAGAGCTACTCCAGAAGGCTTTCTTGACTGTAAACTTTATAAAAGCAGGTTATAAGGCCTTTCTTCTGTAGAAAGGCTGTCGACCTCAAACCACTAAACTTTAGGTTAGTAGTCAAGCATAAGGTATTTGCACCACTCAGGGAATATTGTGAGAAGTAATTTCTTAAGACTATGGATTTTTTTAACATATAGCCACTCACATAAAAATTTAACCGCTTAACCTATCCAAAGTAGGAACAGTAGCAGCGTGGTGAATTATATGTTGGGTTGTTAACTCCAGCGTTAGTAGCTGCAATCCACCAGCTGCTCTACTGGAGAAACCTAATGGTTTCTGCACTCATAAAGATTTATAGCCTCAAAAAGCTATACAAGGTCACTCTGAGCAGGAACAAACTCAATGGCACACAACAACAAAGACATCTGTTATCTGCCAAGTCTATTCCAACTCAGCGACAATATGAACAACAGAACAAAATAGTGCTGAATCCTGAGCTATCCTCATAATTGTTGTTAAACATGTGAGCCCATTCCTGCTGTCACTGTGTCAATGCATCTTATGGGAGGGGGGTCTTCCTTTTTTTTTTTTTTACTGAGAATCGACTTTATCATGTATAATGTTCTTCTCCAGGGAGTAGTCTCTCCTGATAATATGTCAGTAATTTAAGAGACAAAGTCTTGCCATCTTGGCTTCTAAGAGCATTCTGACTTTACTTCTTCCAACACAGATATGTTTGTTTTTCTGGAAGTCCATGGTACTTTTAACGTTCTTCTCCAACACTGATTGGAGGTACCTCAAATGCATCAATTCTCCTATGGTGCTCCTTATTCATTGTCCAACTTTCACATACATATGAAACAACTGAAAATACCATGGCTTGTGTCAGGCACACCTTCATCCTCAAACTATCTTTGCTCTTGAGCACTTAAAAGAGATTGTCTGCACCAGATTTGCCTAATAGTATGTTATTTGGTAGTACCTTGGACTACCAAAAGAACAAGCCAATCTGTCTTGAAAGAAGTAAAGCCAGAATGCTTCCTGGAAGCCAGGATAGCCAGATTGTCTCTCATACTTTGCACATGTTGTCAGGAGAGACCAGTCCCTGGAGAAGGAGATCATGTTTGGTAAAGTGGAGGGTTGGGGGGAAAAAAGAGGAAGACTCCCAACAAGATGGCTTCGCACAGTGGTAGCACTGATGGGCTCAAATATAGTAATGATTATAAGGTGGTGCAAGGCTGAACAGTGTTTTTTTTCTGTTGTTCACAGGGTCACTATGAGTTGGTACTGATTTGATGGCACCTAATAACAATTAGCAAAGTTAGCAGGCTACAATACAGTATCACAAAATGCTCTGGGCACAGTTCTTCCAGTAACCTACTGACAAATAACCACAGGACACAACACTACACCATAAGCCTCAGCCTTAGGCCCTTGGCTGTAACTCCATGGGTCAGCAAACTTAAGTGCCTTGAGGCACCCCACTGTAAAAGCAAGCTGCCTGCCAGAAGTCACTCAGTTTTTCTTGCTCCACAGACAGAATCCACTGCTCTGTCTGGTGCTCCGTCTTGGTTCTGCTGCTAATGCTCTTCCACCATGCCTCTGGGGCCGCAGCTTTCTGTACCTGTGTCCATGAAGCTTGACATGCAGGAAGCTCAGGGTCCAAAGGACTCGCTTTACTCCTGATCCCCCTACTACTTCTGATATGGATCATTTTATACCCATGCAAGAGTTTTTGGTTTTTACGATTACAATGAACTCTTTTAACATCCCCAGCTGAATGATGTCTTTGTATCAGCACCTATTCCCACCTTCTCTTACTCTTACTCTTCAGGAGGAGTCATTTGGTGGAAGTTACAAAGATTAATGCTAGAAAAGACATATTAAGCAATTCACTACACCACAATCATGAAAACAAAATAGTTTCTTTTAACACAACACCTAGGAGAGCATTTTGTATAATAAATTGCTTTCATGATGATTAAGATCATCATCAGAAAGCATTTTAATTTGGATTATATTCATAAGTATAGGTAATAAAAGAATCATTGTTGTTATGTATGAGTGAGTCAGTGTGGACTCATAGTAGCCCTGTGTAAAAACAGAATGAAACATTGCCCAGTCCTTTTCCAATCTCACAATCATTGTTATGTTTGAGACACTGTTGCTGCCAATGTGTCAATTCATCTCATTGAGAGTGTTCCCTTTTTTCTCAGACCCTTTACTTTACCAGGTATGATGTACTTCTCCAGGGACTGGTCCCTTCTGATAAAATGATCCAAGTATATAAGACAAAGTCTCACCATCCTTGCTTTTAAGGAACATTCTCCCTATACTTTTTCCAACACAGATTTGTTCATCTGCTGGCAGTCCATGGTATATTTAGTATTTTAAGTTCTTCAGTCTTTCTCATTTATTGTCCAACTTTCACATGCAGAAGTGGTGATCAAAAATACCATGACTTTGGTCAGACACACCTTAGTTCTCAAAGTGACATATTTGCAGCAGAATGGCCTTTGCAGCAGAATGGCCCAATAAAATAACAACATTTGATTTCTAGACTACTCATTCCAGAAGCATTGATTGTGGATCCATGTAAAACAAAATCCTTGACAGCTTTAATATCTTCTCCATATTATTGTTGTTACTGTTGTGTGCCTTTGAGTTGGTTCTGACTCATTCATAGCAATCTTGTAAAGGGATTCCAAGGAATGACACCACCTTTTGGTTTGCAGTTCACTGCTCACTCCACACCGCCACATCAGGAATCCATGTTTTGGATTAATACAGTTGTGAAGATTTTTGTTTTCTCTGTGTTGGGGTGCAATCCCTAGTAAAGGCTGTAGTTTTTTATATTCATCAGTAAATGCTTCAAGTCCTGTATGCTTTCAGAAAGCAAGGTTGTATAAGCTGCATATAGCAAGATATTTCATAATTCTTCCTCCAATCCTGATGCTGCATTCTTCTTCATAAAGTCCACCTTCTATGATTATTTGCTCAGCATACAAAGTGAGTAAGTAGGATGAAAGGATACAATGCTGACAGAAACCTTTCCTGATTTTAAACCAGGCAGTATCACTTTGTTCTGTTTAAATAATAGCCTGCTGGTCTGTGAACAGATTTTACATGAGCACAATTAAGTATTCTGAAAAATCTTCATTTTCACAATGTTATCCATAATTTGTTATTATCCACACATTTTAATGTCTTTGCATAGCAAACAAATCATAGTTAAGCACCTTTCTGGTGTTCTTTGCTTTCAGCCAATATCCATTTGACATCAGGCATGAAAATCCTTAATTCAGAATCTATGTCCTCTTCTAAATCTGACTTGAATTTCTGGTTTTTCCCTGTTGATGTACTGCTGCAACTACTTCTAAATTATATTCAGCAAAATTTTACTTGCTTGTGATATTAGTTATATTGTTTTATAATTCCCCCCATTCTTTTGGATCATCTGTCTCTGGAGTGGGCAGAAACATGGATCTCTTCCAGTCAGCTGGATAGATCTACCAAATTTCATGGCATAAATAAGCAACTCCAACACTGCATGTGTTTCTTGAAACATCTCAGTTGATATTGTCAATTACAAGATCCTAGTTTTTCACTAATACCTTCAGTGCAGCTTGAACTTTTTCCTCAATACCATTAATTCCTGAGCTTATGTTATCTCCTGAAATGGTTGAACTTCAACCAACTATTTTTGAAACAATGACTCTGTGTACTCTTTCCATCTTCTTTTGATGCATCCAGAGTAGCTCAATATTTTGTCCATAGAATCTTTCAATATTGCAACTCAAAGCTTAAATATTTTTTCAGCTCTTTCAAAAGAGCTGTGAAATGCTGAGCATGTTCTTTCTTTTTCCAACCCCAAGTTTTGAACATTTCCTTATAAAACTTTGCCATCTCAAGGTATCCTTAGAAATCTTTAAAGTTTCTGGTTAGTTCTTTTACTTCATTTTTTTCATTCACTTTACCTTCTCTCCTTTCAAAAGCAAGTTTCAGAGTCTCTTCTGGAATCCATTTTGCTCTTTGCTTTCTTTCCTGTCTTTGTATTAAACTTTTGGTTTCTTCATGTATTATGTTCTTGATTTCGTCACACAACTCACCTAGTGTTTAGTCATTAGTTCAACCTGTCAAATTCATATTTGAAAGAATCTCTAAATTCAGGTGGCATATACTCAAGATCATATTTTGGCTCTCAATGATTTGTTTTAATCTTCTTTAGCTTCAATTTAACTTGTATATGAACAATTGATGGTCACCTTCTAAACTGGCCACTTCCCTTGTTCTGACTAATGAAATAAACTTTCTCTGTCATTTATTTTCAAAAAGATCTAGTCAATTTGATTCAATTGCTGAGTATTTCTTCTGTCAAGGCCCACATATATTGTGGAAAAGGTATTTGTAATGAAGAAAATGGACCTCAAGAATTAATTGTATCATGCAATGTCCAGCATTGTTTCCATCTAAAGCATTTGTTTCCTACTTCTGCATTTTTGATCACCAGTAATCATCACTACACTTTGATTACATGTTTGGTCAATTTCAGACCACAGAAGTTGGTAGAATTCATCAATTTCTTCATCTTTGACTTTAGTGGATGGAACATAAATTTGAATAATAGCCATATCAACTTTCCTTCCTGTAGGGGTATCAATATTATCCTATCATTGACTTGTTCTTTTTGAAGGGATGCCAGTCATCTTCAATTCATCATTCCAGACATAGTAGGTCATATAATTATCTGATTCAAAAATAGTCAATATCAGTCCATTTCAGATCACTAAAGTCTAAGACCTTGATTGTGATGCTTTCCACTGTGGGGAACATGACAAGCTATGGATATCATTGTAAAGAACAGGTATTCCAGAACACTTCATGGTGCTCATGAGGAACATATACATAGACCAAGAGGCAGTCATTCAAACAGAAAAGGGGATACAGATTGGTTTAAAGTAAAGAAAGGTGTGTTTTAGGCTTGCACTCTTTCACCATAACTATTTAATCAGTATGGTGAGCAAATAATCTGAGGAGCTGGATTATAATATAAGAAGAACGTGGCATCAGGATCAGAGGAAGATTCATTAACAACCTGTGATATGCAGATAATACAACCTTGCTTACTGGAAGTAAAAAGGACTTAAAATACTTCTTGGTGAAGATCAAAGACTATAGCTTTCAGTATGGATTGCAGCTCAATGTAAAGAAAATAAAATTCCTCACAACTGGGCCAATAAATAACATCATGATAAATGGAGAAAATATTGAAGTTGTCAAAGACTTCATTTTGCTCGGATCCACTATCAACACTCATGGAATCAGCAGTCAAGTAATCAAATGACATACTGCATTAGGAATATCTGCTGCACAAAATTTCTTTAAAGTGTTCAAGAGCAAAGATGTCAGTTTGAGGACTAAGGTGTGTCTGACCCAAGCCATGGTATTCTCAATCACCTCATATGCATATGGAATTTAGACAATGAATAAGGAAAACAATAAACTGATGCATTTGAGTTATGGTGTTAGAGAAGAATATTGAAAGTATCAAGGACTACCAGAAGAATAAACAAATCTGTGTTGGAAGAAGTACAACAAGAATGCTTCTTAGAATCCAGGATGTCAAGACTTTGTCTCTCAATCTTCAGACATGTTATCAGGAGGGACCAGTCCCTGGAGAAGGACATCATGCTAAGTAAAATGGAGGGTCAATGTAAAAGAGGAAGACTCCAAGGAGGTTGACTAACACAATGAGAGAACCAATGGGCTCAAGTATAGCAATTGTGAGGATGACATAGGACTGGGCAGTGTTTCATTCTGTTGTGCAGAGCATCACTATGAGTCATAGTAAACTCAATGACACCTAACAACAACAACAACAATGCCTAGGGCAATGATATTTCTGTGTGTTCCCTTTCATTTTTGAGAACTTCTACTTTTCCTAGATTCATATTTCACATATTACATGTTTTGATTGCTAATGGATGTTTGCAGCTGTTTATTCTTATTTTAAGTCATATCACATCAGAAAATGAAGGCACTGAAAGCTTTTCCTCACTCACACCTTAAAGTCAACTCTACTGTGAGGAGGCAGCTCTTCTCTAGTCATATTTTCAGTGTCTTCCAATCTGAGGGGCTCATCTTCTGGCACTAAATCAGACAATGCTCTGCTGTTAGAAGATTTTCATTAGTCAGTATTTTCAGAACTAGGCCACCACATCCTTCTTCTTAGACTATCTTAATCTGGAAGTTCAGCTAAAACCTGTGCTCCATAGGTGACTCTTCTGATAGTATAAAGAATGGTGGCATAGTTTCCAGCATCACAGAATAAGAAACTACCACAGTACAACAAACTGGCAGACAAGTACTAGAAATCAAAGAATGATCTTTTCATTATTACTATGTTGTTATTGTTAGGTGCCATCAGATTAGTTCAGTTCCAACTCATAGTGATTCTAGGCATAACAGGAAAAAACACTGCTCAATTCTGTGCCACCGTCATATCTTCCTCATGCTTGAGTGCATTGCCACAGGCACAGTATCAACCCATCTTTTTGAGGGTCTTCCTCTTTTTCATTGACTTTCTGCTTTACCAAGCATGATTCTTCTCCAGAAACTGGTCCTTCCTGATAATTTGTTCAAAGTTGTTGTTGTTGTTAAGTGTCTTCTAGCCAGTTCTGACTCATAGCAACCCCGTATAAGGTTTCTAAGGAGCAATTTCTGAGTTTAAACTGCCAATCCTGTGGTTAAAACGAACATTATCCTGCAGCACTACACCAGGTGAGACAAAATCTCATCATCCAAATTTCTAAGGAACATTGTGTCTGTACTCCTTCCAAGCATACAGTTTTTTAAATGATTAAATACAAATACACAAACTTTATTTACATTTACCTATAGTAACTTCATAAACATCACATGCAAGTAAAATTTTACTCAAGATAATTAAAAAATGGCTGCAACATTACATGGATTGGGAACTGATAGAGGCTTAAGCCAGATTCAGACAAGGACATGGGAATCAGGGATATCATTGCTGATGCAGGATGGATCTTGGCTGAAAGCAGAGAAAAACAGAAAGATGTCTATCTGTCCTTTACTTATTACACAAAGGCTTTCAATTTTGTGGATCATGACAAGCTATGAACCACATCACAGATAATGCATATTCAGTAACACTTAACTGTGTTCATAAGGAACTTGTATTTAGGTGAAGAGGGAGTCATTCGAATAGAACAGGGGGACACTGAATGGTTTAAAAATCAGGAAAGGTGTGCATCAGGGTTGTATGCTTTCGTCATACTTTTTCATTCATTATGCTTAGCAAATAATGTGGCAGAAAGATTCGAGGTAGATTCATTAACAATCTGTGATATACAGATGATACAACCTTGCTTGCTCAGTCTTTGTCATGGGTTGCATCTCAACATAAAGAAAACAAAAATCCTCACCACTGGAGCAATCATAATATCATGATAAATGGAGAAAAGATTGAAGTTGTCCAAGACTTCATTTTGCTTGGATCCACTATTAACATTCATGCAAGCAAAAGTCAAGTAATCAAATGAAGTATTCCATTAGGCAATATCTGCTGCACAAGAGCTATTTAAAATGGTGAAAAGCAAAGATGTCAGTTTGAGGACTAAAGTACACCTGACCTAACCCATAGTATTTTCAATAGCCTCATTTGCATGTGAAAGTTGGACAGTGAATATGGAAGACCATAGAAGAATTGATGCATTTGAGTTATGATACTGGAAAAGAATATTAAAATTACCATGGACTGCTAGAGAAACAAACAAATCTATGTTGGAAGAAATATAGCTAGAATGTTCCTTGGAAGCCAGAATGGCCAGACTTCATCTCTCATACTTTGGACATATTTTCAGGAGAGACCAGTCTCTGAAGAAGGATATCATGCTAGGTAATGTGGAAGGTCAAGGAAAAAGGGGAAGACATTCAGTGAGATGAGCTGACACAGCGGCAGGAGCAATGGACTCAAGTTTAACAATGATCATGATGATGGTATAGGACCAGGCAGTGTTTCATTCTGTTGTGCAGAAGTTTGCTGTGAGCTGGAATCAATTTGTTGACACCTTACAACAGCTTCATAAATATTCATTCTTTTTTTATGTATTTTCTGTATTTTTCTTCTAAAAACAGCTTTCCAAAACTTTGTTTCAAAATGTTATTTTAATAATATTCTGATGTATGAGAATATTGGCAGCAGCATATTTTTAGTGCTGAATTAATTTTATTTTCAAATTGTTTGTTATGCATTTAATTATGTTCCTCAAAAACAAATACTGTCCTAACCCCTAGCAAATTTGAATGTGACCTTGTTTAGAAATAGGGACTCTGAAGAAGTTATCAGTTAGTTTAACAGGAGATCATAGTTAAGTAGTGTGTGACTAATCCTATGTGACTGGTGTCTTTATAAATGAGTAGAGACATGAAGATGTGGAGGCAGAAAAAGAAGACCATGTGACATTGCAGTTGCAAACCAAGGAATACCTAAAGCATGGAGAGAGGCATGGAACAGTTTCTTACTCAGAGCCTCCAGAAAGAATCAACACTGCCAAGCCTAATAGGAACTTCTAACTTCTGGAACTGTGAAACAAAAGATTGCTGTTCCTATAAACCACTAAATTGGTACTATTTCATTATAGTGGGCCCAGGAAATTAATATAGGGTTATTCTTTCTATGTTGTTGTTGTTGTTAAGTGCCGTCGAGTCGGTTTCGACCCATAGCGACCCTGAATAGGGTTTCCGAGGCTGTAAATCTTTACGGGAGCAGATCGCCTCATCTTTCTCCCACGGAGCAGCTGGTAGTTTCGAACTGCTGACCTTCCGGTTCGCAGCCCGATTCGTAATCACTACGCTACCAGAGCTTCTTTCTATAAGTTATTGTTATTGAGACTTACTAATAATGATTCCAATGCAATTCTTGCCTCATACCAAGTATGACACCAAATAGTAAGATAAAACCCTGTTCCTCAATAACTTTTAATAGAAACTCTCCTACAGTGGTACACCAGGACTATGTCACTGAACTGCTAACCTCAAGGTCAGCAATTCAAACCCACCAGTCTCTCCTTGGAAACGTTGTATGGAGTCACTATGAGTCAGAAATGACTCAAAGACACTTAACACCAACAACAACCTGGTTCTAATACTCGTCTTTTATGGGGAGGCTTAGGATAGGGAGGAAGACACAGGATTACTATGACTCAGTATTGACTTGAAAGTATACAAACAGCCTAAAAATTAAAAGATTTGAAATTAAATGCGCTTCAATTGGTTTCAAATCACTAACTTTAAACCAGTAACACTAGTCCTATTACAAAAGGGTAAATTTTATATTATTGTTTCTGATAAAGTATCATCTCCTAAAGTTATACTATACATTCCTGGATATGAAATACACAATAAAACAATGATTGATAATATTTATTCAAAGCCAAATAAAAATGATGTTCTCTCAAGAGAAATGTTTTACCATTTATTAAAAAACAAAAACTTTTTAAATGCTTTGATTTGAAAATCTCATTAATGTAATAATATACCAAGAAATAATGAGAAATTCTGATAATAGTGATACAGACCATATGTCTATGTGGCAAGCTGACTTTACAAGAAAAGCATATGTACAATATATTTTGTTACAAAAATGATTAAAAACAGAACATGGAATTCCCAAAATGCTAACTAGTTGCCCTTGCAAGCAGAACTGAATGACTCATTCCCCAAGTTTTCTGAGAAGGCTAGGTTTTATTATTCAATATCAACATGTGAAAAGTAGGCAGTTATTTTACAGGGAAATACAGCTATTCATAAATCAAGTGTAAAAGCCTAAGTATTATTTAGCAATATGCATAAATTCTGGGAAAGGTGGGTCACAGATAGACTGTCAGGAAAAAGAGTTTGGGGAAAATAGTGATGCAAAAAGCAGAAAGGCCTCAAATAGAAGGTATACAGAATAATTCTAAGTGAAAGCAGGAAATTACTCAATCAGTGCAGATGCTAAAGGCCACATGAAATAAAGAATGCAATTAACCATGATATAACTATCCTCAAAACTTTCCATTTCCCATTAAAGTCATTCCCTCACAAATACTTTACATTCACCAACTATTCAGAATGAATATTTTTAAATTAAAATTTGAATTTAAGACAATCAAGCCATATTTCAGTACCTCAGTTCCATTGATTATATATTTTGTTCAGTAAGGATTTGTATCAAGAATTTATTAGATGCACTACAATGTCAGGGGTTAGTCAAACAAAGGTAAATCATACATAGTTATTACCATCATGAAATTCACTATGTAGTAGCTGGAAACACCAGTATAATAATACAGTACTGTATTATGCATATAATGATAGAAGGAAGTACATTGTATAAGCATGTTGTTGCCATTGAATTGGCTCTGATTCATAGTGACCCTATGCAAAACAGAATGAAACACTGAATGGTCTTTTTTTTTTTTTTTTTTTGTATGTTGGACTTGTTTATTACCACCTTGCCTCAAATAGTCACAAACTCACACAACCATGAATTTGTCAGAAGAGGCCTTTGTTCTGAGCTACTTGGGCTCATTTTAAATATCATTTTTAGAAACACACAGAAGGCGGACTTTCAGATGTTTAAAATCAGCTGAAGGCTTCAGCAGAAATAGAAAAGTACAGAAAATAGTTCTCACGTTTATCTGTTTACTGCCTTAGTTTCGACGGCCCATAAGTCGGTGGCAGCTTGTCACTGAGGAGACAGAGATGCCGCTGTGGCTTCTTGGGGTCAGCTAAGTCTTCATCTACAACAGTTGGATCATCGACTCTCTGGATTTGCCAACACTGATCCACTTTACTGCCACGCCGGCGTGGTTCTCCACAAACCGGATGTAGCTCTGGGCCTGGGCTGGGAGATCCTCCCATTTTTTTGGCCGCTGCGGTGTCTGCCTTCCACCCCGGTAGGGTTTCATACTCCACCTCCACCTTCTGAAGGATTTCCTGGTTAGCTGGGAAATACGGGATCTGCTTCCCATTCAGCTAGTAGATGCCGACCTGGATCTCATCCAGTGCGTCCAGGATGTCCAGTTTGGTCAGCGCTAGCGCACTGAAGCCATTGATCATGTAAGCGTATCTGAGGATGACCAGGTCCAGCCAGCCGCAGGGCCATACACTGACAATTATGGTTATGTTTGAGCCCACTGCTGCTACCACTGTGTCACTATGCCTGCCACTTTTCTTTTTTGCTAACACTCAACTTATTAATTATAATGTCCTTCTCCAGGGACTGGTACCTCTTGATGACATGTCCAAAATATGACAGACAGTCTCACCATCCTGGCTTCTAAGAAGCATTCTGGCTGCACTTCTTTCAACACAGATTTGTTTGTTCTTCTGGCAGTCCATGGTATTTTGATGATTTTTCTCCAATACCATTAACTCAAATGCATCAATTCTTCTACTGTTTTCTTTATTTATTGTCCAACTTTCACATGCATATGAGGTGATTCAAAATACCATAGATTGGGTCAGACACACCTTAGTCCTCAAACTGATACTTCAACTCTTGAACACTTTAAAGAGGTCTTGTTTAGTAGATTTGCCTAATATAAAGGATTTCTTGACTATTGCTTCCATGAGTGTTGATTGTGGATCCAAGCAAAATGAAGTTTTTGACAACTTTGATCTTTTCTCCATTTATCATGATGTTATTATTGATCTAGCTGTGAGAATGTTCATTTTCTTTACATTGAGCTGCAATCCATACTGAAGGTACAAACATAGTATAAAAATAAAATTGTGTTTAAGTGTGAAGAGATGAAGGGTGTGGGAGTTGGGAACAATGAGAATTCCAAGAAAGACTTCATGGATGACATTATATCCTAGAATGACGTAGTATAATAAATAGCAATATGTCAGGAAGATACAAGTAGGCACAGAAATTCAGACAGAAGGACAAGAATTGGCTATTCATGTCTTGCCAATATAAAAGGTCTGAGTTCAGTGAGCTGCATGTAGTTGAATATGACTAGACCAAAGGCTAGAAGGGACAGCAAAGACAAGACAGTGCAATCGAAGGTAAAGATGGGATCTTGAAGGATATGGCATACTCTATGCACCATGACCTATTGGCAAAGGTCAACTACTGAATAGATTCAAAATGGGAAGTTATACCATTTGAGTTATAGTATAAATTGAAGTTGCAAAATATTTGCAAGGAATCATAGTACAAAGCTATGGAAATTGTTAAGATAGGAAACTGACGAAGAAGTTAGTGACAGTGGAGATGAGAAAGAGGACAGATTCAGGAACTAACATACCTACAGAAGGTAATGTGTTGAAGGAGGAAGAGAAAGGAATGATCAAATTTAGGGTTTTAGTCTGAGTAAATTTGTGCATGGTGAAGAAAATGTGGATTACTATTTTGGATGTAACTTAATGACACCTGTATAATCCTCAGGTGGAACAATTCACCTGGCAGAACGTTGAAAGATGTAAAACATTATCCAACTGTGAATTATATTATTAACATCATGTTTATATGATTTAGCAAAAACTGTTTTCTAAAAGCAGCAAAATATAAAATAAAAAAAATAACTAAATAAGACCCAATCCTAATTCTTCAAGAAATATACTCTACAAAACAAAATGTTACAATATATTCCTCATCTTTGATAGCTTTGATGAATTTGGGAAGATATTCTTTAGTCTCATAATTTTAGTAGTGTTAGCTTTTATACCCCTTTTTAAATATTTTCACCTTGACTTGACCCTCCCAATTGAAACAGAATAAAGTCAGTCCTGTGGTTCTGGTTCTATAATTAATTCCTCTTTTTATTTTTAAGATAAACCACCAAAACCAAAAACCATCAGTTGATTCCAACTGATGGCAATCATATGAGTGTTAGAGTTAAACTGTGATCCATAGGATATTCAATGACTGGATATTTCAGAAGTGATTACCAGGTTTTTTGTCTGAGATATCTTTTTATGAGAATATTTTATTTTGTTATGAAAACAAATTTTGTGAGTATTGCACACCATATTGAATGGGATACAAATGTAGCATATTATAGAAATATCAATCCACTAAATCATCCAAGAACAGTCTTACAAAAGAATGTGTAATTTTGTTTACTGACTTTTAGCAAAATAATAATAATAATAATAATGAAAGGAAGAAAAATGACAGCATACTTTAAAAAAAATATTTTTGATGGTATATTAGGTTAAATAGTGTTCCCCCCAAATTCATGTTCATGAGGAACCTCAGAATGTGGTCTTATTTTGACATGAATCTTTGCATGGAATTAGTTAAGAAGAGAACATAAAACGATGTAGGGTAATCCCTAAGACCATGGTGTCCTTTTAAGAAGTAAAGTCAAAAAAGATTCATGCACACAGGGAAGAAGACCATGTGACAATGTAGCAGCAAGTCAAGGGTTTCCTGGAATCACTGAAATGTGGTAAGAAACAATATTGCCCTAGAGCCTTTAGAAGGAGTCCCCAAATGCATGATTTTGGACTTCTAGCCTCCAGAGCCATAATTGAATAAATTGCTGTTATTTTAGCCACCAAGTTTGTGTGGAATTGTTACAGCAGTCAAAGGAAATTAATGTTGTTGTTGTTAAGTGATATCAAGTCAGTTCCAACTCACAGAGACCCTGCATGGGGTTTCCAAGGAGCATCTAGTGAGTGTGAACTGCCAACATATCTTTTCAAACCGGCCTTGCAGTTGAGTGCTTAGCCTATAGCACCACAAGGAAACTATTACAGATGGTATTTTTCAGCTTTTAAATGTCAGCTAGCATGTAGGTTCTGTGGCCAGTATGACATCATATTTAAGAACCTAGACTCTAAAGTCAGACTGTCTGCTTTATTGACTCCTTCATTTACTATGCATGAGACTCTGGCCCAAAACCTAGTACTGTCCAGTTAATTCCAACTCATATAGCCCCATAGGACAGAGCAGAACTGTTCAACAGGGTTCCCAAGGCTATAATCGTTACAGAAGCAGACTGTCTTATCTTTCTGCCATGGACCCTGGAAAGGACACAGACCATACAAGTCTCTGATTTAATGTATATATCATAAGGAGCTCTGGTAGTGTAGTGGTTATGAATCGGGCTGCGAACCGCAAGGTCGGCAGTTTGAAACTACCAGCTGCTCCGCAGGAGAAAGATAAAGCTTTCTGCTCCTGTAAAGATTTACAGCCTCGGAAACCCTGTACAGGGTCACTGTGGGTCAGAACCAACGCGACGGCACTTAACAACAAAAACAACATCATCATCATCAGACTGCAAAGCTGTTTGAACTGCAAGGTTGGTAATTCAAGCTCATCAGCTGCTTCTTGGAAACCCTACACAGGGTCGCTATGGGTCGGAACCGACTTAATGGCACTTACCAACAACAAGTCTCTCAGAGTGTTGTCTCTTAAATTGTATCTTTGAAAGACTGCTCCAGCAGTCTATGATAATTGCTCTTCCGCGAGTTGTGGGATGTGACACAATCAGTACATTTCATGATTGTAGACCTACTCTCTCTACTCCTTCACGTGGAAGTAGTCTGATGCTATGCTGTGTGGGAGTCATTCCTATGATCAGGCATTCTATAGCCCTATATAGTAGGGCTTTGACTATGAAAAACATACTCATATCCACATCAGTTAACTATCATTGTGAAAGCAAACTGCTTGCTTTTCCAGGACAGAAGAGACCTAATGTAGTAAGGCAAGTAAGTAAGTTGTTTGCCCACCAAGCAAGCAATCAGTTCCTCAAAGAACAGTGTTTTATTGGGGATTCACCACTGGCCATCATTTTTTTTTCCAGGCTTCTAAGTGCTATCCTAGCAATGAGTTTGTCCTGTGGTTTTTGCCAAGATTTCAAATTCCCTTTCCAGAGACAGTGACACCAAGCTAATGAATTCCCGTTTATCTATCTTACATTCCAGCCTCTTGATAAAACACCCTGAAAATCCAATCTCAGACATATTTTTCTGGCTCGTGCAAGTATATGCTTATGAATTCTTACAGCACTTATATAAAGGTGTATAAAGTTTCTCCCACATCAAGTCCCCAAAATGGAATTTAATAGGATTTAAGCTGGTGTGGTGCTGTTGTATAAGCACTGGGCTGTTAACCACAAATTGGGCAGTTCAAACCCACCAGCCACTCCTTAGAAATCCAACACAGGGTCACTATGAGTTGGACCCAATTGACAGCACTTACCAACAAAAGAACAGGCTGCATTATCAGTCTGGAAGCTTGGAAAGGAACTAGGTGTGTTTCCTGAGGGGGAACACCTGTTGCCTTACACCGACAAGGCCTCTGCAGAACTTTCTAACACTGGAGAAGTTGTAACTCTTACTATTTTTCAAGCTCTGGGGCTCCTAAGGGGTCTTTGGAGCCAGTCAATTTCCTCAAGATTATTACACAGATATTTCCATTCTGTTTTAGGGTTCCAGGTTTCCCATTCATCCTGAACTTAGCATAACAGATCTTAGATGAGCGTTCAACTGTCTCTAGAGATCTATGAATCTATTAACAGCTTCATTCAGCTGCACAGCTGTTTCTGCTTCTTCTACCAACAACAACTCAGAAAATCAAGGCCTCATTGTAAGCTACCAAAAAGGGGCCCTGTTTTTCACACTTGACTTTTAGCAGCTCTCGGTTTCTCATTACTGCTCCAAAGGATGGCAGAAAAACTTAGCACCAACCAGGCAACTCTGCTTTCTTGGTGAATATTTTTCCCTCCATATCTCTCCAATGTTTGAATCACCACACCTGCAAGGTCATTCCCCTGCACAAGCTTATATTCCCAGGTTATTATTTGTAAAATATTTAACAATTGGGCCATCAACTTATGCCAAGAATGCTCTGTTCAAATCTTCATCTTGCCAACGGCTTTCTTGGAGTACTCTCGTAACCACTTCTGTTAGTTTAGGTCCAGTGAGAAGTGAACAACAAGATGAGGTTACACACACAACAGATTTATTGGGAGATGAAGCAGAAGTAGAGGGACCATTGCAGTACAGTTCCAAGAAAAGGTGAGCAAGGTCAATGGGGAGGATTTGATCTAAAGAGAAGGAGTCCTGCATCTTTCAAGGATAGGTTTGTCTTAGTACTTTGCCTATGCTCCATCACTGGCTAAGAGCAGCAGGCAAGTAAGGTAGCCTCAGTATAAACGAAGGTGCTCCACTGAGGTAGAAGATGAAGCTATACTCTCTGCAGCTGAAGATCTGAGCAGTGAATTTTCATGGCTGCACCTACAGGTCTAGTAGTTGTCAGATGCTGTTGTTCCTATAGGGTTTCCAAGGAGCAGATGGTGAGGTTGAACTGTCAACGTTGCAGTTCAAGCCAACTTTGCAGTCCAGTGCATTACCCCACAGCGCCACACCGGAGCACCACACCAGGACTCCACAGGATTAGAAATAATATCTACTATTAAATTCTACTACAGCATATAAATGGGAGAAAGATGAGGCTTTCTGCTCCCATAAAGATTTACTCAGAAATCCTATGGTAGTCGGTGGTTGTGTGCCATAGAGTTGGTTCTGACTCATAGCAACCCTGTGTAGGGTTTCCAGAGCTGTAAGTCATTACGGCAGTAGAAAGCCTCATCTTTCTTCCACAGAACAGCTAGCATTTTCGAACTGCTGAACTTGGGGTTAGCAGCCTGACTCATAACCACTATGCTACTTTTCTGAAAGGAGACAGAGCTTCTTTCAGAAACCCTATACAGGATCACTATGAATCAGAGCTGATTTGACAGTATATCACCACCACCACCACCACTACAGTCTATACTTTTTTTTTTTTTAATTCCTGATAATAAGTAGATAACCAAGGTTGCTTAATCAAATCTTTATCTTAATATAAGCCACTAGGTCACTAAACTCTTAAAAGACAACCAAACATCTCTCCTTAGGACCATATTTCTATACTCTATGCCTTTAATTTTTATTTTCTTGGGATACACTTTATTATTATTCTATTTTGAATTATGGAAATTAACTGTTTCCCATTCATCCTGAACTTATTGTAACAAACCTGTCTTCAAAGAAGCATTCAGCTGTCTCTGGAGATCTGTGAATCTATCAATATCTTCATTTTGCTGCATAGCGGATTCTGCTCTTCTACTTGATTATAATCAACAATAACAACTAATAAAAAGCTACCAAAGGGGGACTTCTGGTTTGGGCGGCAGTAGAGAAAGCCAAGTAGGGAAGGCTACATGGTAGAGGTACTCGAAACTCATGGAGGTAGCGCTCACAGAACAACACCAGAGCTCTGTATCTACCATAAGGTCCAGGATGTCAATTTCCCACATTTGCAAGTGAAAAAATCATGATATAAAGAAAAATACTGCCAGTAAGGAATCTGGACACAGGACTCCCTCTGCAGCCACCCTGCCTGGGCAGAGTTTAGAGGGCAGGGCTACAGCCACACCAGCACAGGGAACTGCAGCTAAAAGCAGTGCAGGGACATTTGCAAAAGGAGGCGAGGGAGACTACACATTTTCCCCTCCTCTTCTCTGTCGCATCTTCTTCGTCCATCATTGCTTTGACTTAATAGCAGTTCAAGCTCACCAGCTTCTCCTTGGAAACCCTATACAGGGTCGCTATGGAACCGACTTGATGTCACTTGACAACAACAAATAAAGGCAAGAAGTGACTGGCTTACAAGCTTTCAAGAGGGAGCCTAGTTCCAGATGGGGCGGGGGAAGGTAGAATCACCACTGAATGATTTCCAATCTGTTGGGACGGGACTGGTGAAAGGAAATGGGGATAAGACTCTTGTGGTACAATGGTAAATAATCGCCATCATGTCTGACTGTGAGTTTAGGAAATGTAGAGGCAGATGTTTTTTGACAAAAGGAGGAGAATGATTGATTTTGCAGCCCAGGAGCGGAGGTCCCTGGACCATCAAGTGAGAAGAGCGGAGAGCCGGACCCTACCCAGAGAGGCAGCGACGCCAGGGATGGTAAAAAGATGACGTGGACAAATGGAGCAGCTGGGGACACTGGACTCAGGGCAGGAGAGGGGCAGTGTGCTGGCGTCCAGGGGGTGGGCCTGTGTAGTGTATGTACCCTTTGGGGTTATATGATGATACATAATGGAGGGGATTTTAATCATTGCAATGAAATGAAATAGGATGCGTGTAAAGCTGATCTCCCATGCAAACCTCACAATAAAAACTTATAGAAAAAAAAAAAGCTACCAAAGAGGGCCCTTTGGTTTGGTAAACCAAAACCAAGCCAAACTCACTCCTATTGAGTTGATTCCTACTTACAGAGACCCCATACACGGTTTCCAAGACTAAATCGTTACAGGAACGGGCCGCCTCCTGTTTCTCCCTCATAGCAGTTGATGGATTTGAAACACTGACCTTGGGGTTAGCAGTCCAGTGCCTAACCCTCAGCACCACCAGGGATCCATAACTGTTAGATAAGTGGATATTTATTGTACATGTTAGAACTTAGGATACATTATTAAATACTACTGTCTAAAATAAAAAATTAATTTGTTATATAGGCAGTTCATCAGAACCTCAGACTAATGAAATACTCCTTGTTTTTGTTATGTGCCGTGGAGTCGGTTCCGACTCATAGCAACCCTGTACAGGGTTTTCCGAGGCCGTAAATCTCTAAGGGAGCAGAAAGCCTCCTCTTTCGCTCGCGGACAGCTGGTAGTTTCGAACTGCCGACCTTGGTGGTTCACAGTCCGATTTGTAACCACTACGCTACCAGAGCTCCTTAATGAATTACTCCTACTTGCCTTTTAATGTTTTGTAAATTTGCCCTCACTTTGAAAAGATTGTACCAAACTGGTGGTGGTAGTTGTGCACTGCGGTTTCGGTGTGGACTCATAGTGACCTTGTATAGGGTTTCCGAGGTTGTAAATCTTTACGGGAGCAGAAAGCCTCATCTTTCTTTCTTGAAGCAGCAGATAGATTGAAACTGCTGACATTGCAGTTTGCAACCCAACTCATAACCCACTACGCTACCAGGGTCTCTTTCCACCAAACCCTACACACAATGAATTCTTTATCCCAATCACCTTTACTTGCTGCACATGATTGAGGCTTTTAGATCATGGGAAAGACTTCAAGCTTTTTCTTGAGCTAAAGTAGCCTAAATGAGAACTGTATGTGCCTGTTCTCACACACCTACAAATTCTACTTAAAAACTCACTTAGGATCAGATTTCATTCATAACCCTGATGTTGCCTGCATTCACCATTGCCTTTAGTGTCAGGAACTGCTTACACCATACTTAAAAGGCATATGAAGCACTATTTATAACAGTTGTTTTTCTTAATAATGCTTTTTAAGTTGGCTTGTTTCTAGATTGACAACCTCCATTGCCATCACATTGCTGGGATTTGAATACAAAAGAAACTCTGGTGGATAATTAGTATACACTACAACCCCTGGGAGGAAGTTATGGTTTTGATAAACATCTCTTAGTACAGATAGTACATGCATAGTACTTATTTTCTGCTGAACTGAAAATTAACTCATGTCATGGAAGGCATAGCTATTAAAGATTTTTTTTGTTTTGCCAGATACTTTCATTTAAACATAATGGTCCTTTGTGACCTTAGATGCCCTCTTACTCACAAATGAAAAGGCTACTTTATATAAGATCAAGTGGTCAGGAATATAAAGAGAAATTCTGGCTTCTTTATTGCTGACCTCTTGTATTTCCCCAAAGCCCTTTACCCATAATCCAGCTGCTGTGAGTATTGTCTGTTAATGTGGTTCACAGCTGTTCTCTTTTCTGAGCACTGCTTTCAACCAATGGGAACCCACTCACCCACAGAGCTATTCATCTTCCCCTTCACCCCATCCCCCATCATGAGGAAAACACAGTGACTGATACAGGAGTACAGACTGAAGCCCCCTCTCAAGGCAGAACAAACTTTAATCCATGTTCCTGTATTCCCTCAAGAAATAATTTGCATCTTCTGTGCTGCCTACGGAGGAGGCAGCCATCTTGACAGGCATCATGGCTGCCCTCAGACCCCGGTGAAGCCCAAGATCATCAAAAAGAGGACCAAGAAGTTCATCCAGCATCAATCAGATCGTTATATCAAAATTAAGTGTAACTTGCACAAGCCCAGAGGCATTGACAACAGGCTGCAGAGATGATTTATGGGCCAGATCTTAATGTCCAAAGTGGTTATGGGAGCACAAGAAGACAAAACACATGCTGTCAGTGGCTTCCACAAGCTCCTGGTCCACAACATCAAAGTGCTGGAGGTGATGCTAATGTGCAACAGATCTGACTGTGCAGAAACTGCTCACAACGTCTCCTCCAAGAACCGCAAAGCCATCGTGGAAAGAGAAGCCCAGCTGGCCATCAGAGTCACCAATCCCAGTGCCAGGCTGCATAGTGAAGAAAATGAATAGACAGCCTGTTTTTGAGTTTTATTTGTGCTAAATAAAACCATAAAAGGGCTGCCCAAAAAAAGAAAGAAAGAACTTGCATAATCACCCTCATCTCACACTTTGTATTTGGACAATCTGACCTAGCATAGCAATTTTAATATTTCCGTGGGACCTATGTTTAAACCATACTTCCTTTTAAATAGCATGATCAATTCATTAGCCATGAAGTGCTAGAAGAATTCAGCCTATAGAAAAATGAGTTGAAAGATACATGAACTATTGAGAGGAGATTCACCTTCATGTCATAACCATTAGGCTGTTGCGTATCATTGAATCTTCTAACTCACAGTGACATCATTACCAAAGCTATAAATTTATCAGAGCGAATAATAGGTCTTTTCTCTCCCAGAACCAACAGTGGGGTCAAACTACCAACATTTTGCTAAGCACCAACTGGTAGTGGTGATGTGCTGTGGAGTTGGTTCCCACTCATAGTTAACTGCATAGAGTTTCTGAGGCTGTAAATATGTGAGCAGAAAGCCTCATCTTTCTCCTGTGGAATAGCTGGTAGTTTTAAACTCTTAACCATGAAGTTACCGGCTGGACTCATAACCACTGCTACCCATACCGAAGACTGTAGTCTTTGATCTTCATCAGTAAGTATTTTAAGTTTTCTTCACTTTCAGCAAGAAAGGTTGTATCATCTGCATATCACAGGTTGTTAATGAGTCTTCCTCCAATCTTGATGCCACACTCTTCCTCATATAATCCATCTTCTTGGATTATTTCTTCAGCATACAAATTGAATAAGTATGGTGAAAGAATATAACCCTGGCACAAACCTTTCCTAATTTTAAACCATTCAGTGTTGCCTTGTTCTGATCAAACAATTGCTTTTTGGTCTATGTACAGGTTCCTCGTGAGCAAAAATAAATTTTCTGAAATACACATTCTCCACAATGCTGTACATAGCTTGTCATGATCCACATAGTTGCAAGCCTTTGTGTAACCAATAAAGCACAGCCTAAGGTTTAAACGTATCTTTCTGGTATTCTATTCTTTCTGTCAAGATCCATATGATGTCAGCAATGATATCCCTCATACTACATCTTCAACTGAATTCTGCTTGAACCTCTGGCTGTTCCCTACCAAAGTATGGTTTGTGTAAAGTAATTTAGTTTTCTGATGTTAAAATAGTTTTAAATATAGGAACTTTATATTCGCATCCATTCCTTCTAAATCAAATAAAAAATAATTCCCTAAAACTAAATGGCTAATTATCAATACTGAGAGAGATCAACTACTTCCCAGAGCTCATTCCACAGATTAGGTGCCAGTTCTGAGTGCCTTGGCCATTTGGGACCAGGTTTATAGAGAAAGCTCAGGTTTTCTCTCAGGTAAATGGTTTTCCCCCTTGTCTCATAAGATTTCCTCTGTTAAGTTCCCGAAGGTACTGAATAAAAAACATCAATACTTTTTTTAAATCATTTCTGAATTTAAACAATTCAATTATTTTGACCTTTTCTAGTTTGTCACTGAAATGTTACATAAGTCTTTTTTACCAGCAGCAACCCCTCTAAAAGAGCAACTGTGTAGCTAAGACTGTTCTAATTTTTACCCTAATTTGCAAATTTCATGCCAGATTATTAAAATGGAAGATGAAAAATATAACTCAACTCTGTCTCTCATGTGTTCGATTTTCTGATGTGAGCCAGAAAATTTGGATATTATTAAACTCTGGAGGATACACCAGAAGAGGAACTCACACCAAGATAATTTACCTTCCAAATACAAACAGCATCCTATAACTCTCCTAAAAGATTGCCTCTTGAATATAGTATTTAAGCAGCAGTAAGAAAAGTCATTCAAAGCACATTAGTGATTCTCTAAGTTCTAAATGTACATTTCATTCCAAATGTAGAATAAATCACTCTATGAAAATATTTGTTTTAATGAGAAAATTCCACAAGAGAAGAAATGTTTCTTAGCAGAGCATTGATCATTTAGAATTCACAGAGTCACTGCACTGTACATAATGTTTGACATCTTATATACAATTCTGAAATGTCATGGAAGCAAAAAATGAAAAACTGATAAGAATGACTATCTTTACATTTTATTCTTTGCAGTCTCTCCATTCTATCCCAACTTGAACTTAATACCACTGAAACTAGCAATCAAGATGAAGCAAGAGACAGTTTTTCATTTGTCTTGTGATCTTGATAATTAATAATGAAGGAAACTCACAATGGTGAAGATTCAATGCAGTAGTTGGGAAAAAGCGAGTTCCCCATTATAAGAGATTTGGTCTTTTGAGGTTATCTGTACAATTCTCATTTTAAATACAAGGAAACTGAGTCTTATATTTGAAGTGATTTTCCTCCTAAAGATGACAAAATCCTTGAAGGAGCACTTAATGATCAAAACAATAGCAGCAGTTCTTATTCCTGCTCTCTCTCTCCTACATACTTATGATGAATTTTTATTTCCTTACACCTTCTTTAACAAATTGAATGCATATCAACTTATAAAATATCTGGGAAAAATGAGGCAGGGCTTAATGTTCCTCTACCTACAGTAGAGGTGCAGTGAAGTTTGCTGTCGGCCATACCATAGAATCACTGGAGTACTGGGCAAGGTGGGTTCAGGGCAGAGCTCTGGGACTCTGGACCACATTTCTAGTAATATTTGGAGGGTTTGAAGGCTGGTAGCTGGTGGAACTTGTAGCGGAGGTGGGAAATTGCGTACTTTTGAATCTGCCAGGCTGAATGGCCTGGAGCTGACAACTTGAGCGATACCAAGCACACCTACGGTAGAGTAACACCGTGGGAACCTCAGAGCAAAGGTGGACAATACACTTTGCCAGTTTTGCTTTGTTCTGATTTTCTTTTCTTTTCTTTTTTTTTTGGTATATGTTCATTGGCCACCCACTACTTGCACACCTCCATTCTGGTGACTAGAGAAGACTGCCTGCACAAGAGGACACCCCACCCCCACCACTGTTGGTTTCTCTGCCACTCATGCACACAGATACTCTCAGCCCAAGAGCTGGCCATGAACTGGTTTTTTGCTGTTGTTGTTTGTTTATTTAAAGGGAAAAGACCAGAACAAGGGGTGTGGAGAGGGAAAGAGAGTTTAAAAGCAAAACAGGCCAAAAATTAAATTATATCCTGAAGTATAGCATAACAACCAACAGTGGCATTTTGAAATCTATCAGACAGCCTTGAAGGAAAGAAGCTGAAAGGGGATTCCGGACTCATGGAAAGAGAGGGACTGGGTACTGGCAACCAGGAGGCCAGCTTACAGAATGTGCTCTTTGGTTGTTTAAATTATTATATATTCCTGAGTGTTTCTGTGTATACCCAAAAAAAAGGGGGAATGGAAG
>NW_006408519.1:11851862-11879055 GCF_000296735.1 Chrysochloris asiatica | reverse complement strand
GAGAAGGATGTCATGATGGGTAAGGTGGAGGGTCAGAGAAAAAGAGGAAGACCTCTAACGAGATGGATTGGCCAGGTGGCATCATTGATGGACTCCAGAGTGGCAGCGGTAGTGAGGTTGGCCCAGGATCGGACACTGTTTCCTTCTGCTGTGCATGGGGTCGCTATGAGTCGGTTCTGACTCGATGGCACCTGACAACATATATCTGGGAAAAGATAACAGGAAATGCTGAGTTTGCTCCATCAAATCATGATTATTGTTGTTACTATGTGCCGTGAAGTCTGTTCCAATTCATGATGGTGATGGTTAAGTGCCATGGAGTCAGTTCCAATTCATAAAGATGCTGTATGGCATTTCCGAGGCTATAAATCTTTACGGGGGCAGAAAGCCTTTCTTTCTGCTGTGGAACAGCTGGTGGTTTCAAACTGCTGACTGTGAGATAAGCAGCCTGACTCATAACCACCATGCTATAGCAATTCTGAATAGGGTTTCTGAGGAGTTACTGGTGGGTTTGAACCACTGACCTTGTAGTTAACAGGCCATGCTTATCCTACAGCATCATGTTGTTGTTTTTGTTAAGTGCTGTCAAGTCGGTCCCGACCCGTAGCGACCCTGTATAGGGTTTCTGAGGAGAAGATGTGAGCTTGAACCGCCAAACTTGCAGTTCAAATGGCTTTGCAGTCTGGTGCATTAACCCACAGCACCACACCAGGACAGCATCAAACTAGGAGTCAAATCATGATAGTCAGATATGTATTCTAATAATTCATATTAAATGCAGATATGAACAGGTTCTGCATGAGCACAAGTAGGTGTTCTAGAATTCACATAATTCACAATGTTATCCATAGTTTGCTATGATCCACACAGTCCATTGTTGTTGCATAGCCAATAAAACACAAGTAAACATCTTTCTGATATTCTTTGCTTTCAGCCAAGATCATCTGGTATCTCTCAAGTCATGTCTTCTTCTGAATCTGGCATATATTTCTAGCAGCTCCCTGTTGATGTACTGCTGAAACTTTTTTTAAAAATTATCTTCAGCAAAATTTTACTTGTGTGTAATATTAATGATATTGTTCAATAATTTCCACATTGTGTTGGGTAAACTATTTTTTGGAAAGGGTTGGCCAAATTATCATCCCAAGTTCTTGGCATAGACTAAGTGCTTTCAGGGATGTATCAGTGTGTTGAAATATTTCAACTTCAATTCCATCAATTCCTGGCACCTCTTTTTTCACAAATCTTGGACTTCTTTCTTCAATACCATTGGTTCTTTAAAAAACAAAACAAACAAACAAACAAAAACTTTATATTGTGAACTGAATGAAGATTTACTGACCAGATTTTTAGTTTTACATTGAACAAATCATACAGACCTTCCATGTAACACCGGTTATCTGAAATCCACCCTGTAATTCCATTTAACCATTTTTTAAAAACACTTTTGCTTCTGAGTTTTGTACTTAGTTGAATTTTTTGAATTTTGTTCTTCTGATCTTAAATGGTTAACCAATCCATTGTTTAAAAACCTAACTAATGGTGTTGTCCCCACTACATACATACCTGCCTACTGCTTGACTAGAAATTGAACCACCTCGGTTCCAAATCTGAAGGTGATTAAGGGTCAGAGTCTCAGGTTCCTCCAGTCCCTTTCTGACAAGTAAATCGGTTATTTTTTTTATAAGTTTGAGTTTTGTTCCACATTTTCTTCCACTTGATCAAGGGAGATCCTTTACAGAACAGCAAGTTCTTTTGGTCTTAGGGTTGTAGAAACTGGTGTTCATGTGTTCCATTAATCCGTTGGACTAATTGATTCCAAGCTGGTAGCGTCTGTAAACCTCAGGGTCAGAAGTTTGAAACTACCAGCTGTTCCATGGGAGAAAGATGAGGCTTTCTGCTCCTGTAAAGATTTACAGCCTTGGAAACCCTGTACAGGGTCGCTATGAGTCGGAACTGACCCCACGGCACATAACAACAACAAACAACAACTAGCGACTCTATATATCCTTCCATCTTCTTTTGATGTTTCCTGTATCATTCAATATTTTGCTCACTAAATTCTTCAGTATTACAACTTGAGGTTTAAATTATTTCTTCAGTTCTTTCAGTTTTAGAAATGCTAAGTGTTGTCTTCATTTTGGTTTTCTAACTCCTGATGTTTGCACATTTCATTGTAGTACTTTCCTTTGTCTTCTTTAGCTGCCCTTTGAAATAGTGTGGTCAGCTCTTTCACTTCATCATTTCTTCCATTCACTTTAGCTACTCTATGTTCAATAGCAAGTTTCAGAGTTTCTTCTGACATTCTCTTTGGTCTTTGCTTTCTTTCCTGTCTTTTAATGAACTTTTATTTTTCTTCTTCAGGTATATTATTCTTTATGGTCATTAGTGTTCAAAGTGTCAAATCTGTTCTTGAGATGGTCTCTAAATTTAGTTGAGATATGTCCTAAGTTTTATTTTGGCTTTCATGGACTTCATTTCATTTTCTTCAGTTTCAACCTGTACTTGCATATGAGCAATTGGTTTGATCCACAGTCAGCTCCTGGCCTTGTATTGGCTGATGATGTTGAGCTTCTCCATTGTTTCTTCCCACAGATATAGTCAATTTGTTTCCTGTGTATTTCACCTGGCAAAGTCTATGTGTATCATCTCATTTATATTGTTAAAAACAAGGTATTCACACAGACTAAATCATTGACCTTGAAAAGTTCTTTCATGAGATATCCATCTTTATCTCTATCACCAAGGCCATATTTCAAGCTACTGATTCTTCCTCTTTGTTTCCAGCTTTAGTATGGCAATCACCAGTAGTTACCAATGCATTTTCACTGCATGCTTGATCAAAATGAAGATTGAAGAAGTTGATGTGTTGTTGTTAAATGCCATCGAGTCAGTTAACATTCATAACAACCCTATATACAATTTTTTAGCCTATAAATCTTTGCAGGAGCAGAAAGCCTCATCTTTCTCCCAAGGAGCAGCTGACAAGTTCAAACTGTCAACTTTGTGGATAGCAGTATAGTTCTTATCTTACAGTGCCAATGCATTCTGAAGAGGTTGGTAAAATTCTTGTTTCTTCTTATTGATTTAGTGGTTAATGAATAGATATGAGTAATAGTTGCTGTGGTGTAGTGAATTATCTAATGTCTCTTCTAGTCATAGTCTGTACCTCCCATCAAACAACACTTCTGCCACGCTGCTTTTGGGTAAGAGAAGGTGGGAGGAGACACTAAGAGGATGACATGATTCAGCTGTGAATGTTAGCAGAGTTAACTGTAATAGTGAAATTTTGAAGTGCTTGCATGGAAACGATTATCAAAGCCAGGAGTGGAGCATGTCTTTTGGACCCTGACATCCCTGCTCATTGACTCTACTCAACCCAGGGACTCAAAGGAGTGGCAGAAAATCATCATCAGCAGAACCAAGAATCAGACCATGAGACAGAGCAATGGACTTCCCAGTCCATGGAGCAAATAAAGTTGAGTAACTTTGGGCAGAAACTTACTTGTAGAGTGGGGTGTCTCCAGACACTTAAATCAGGGAGCTAGGTTTGCTGATCCACAAAGGTAGAGCCAAGTGCCTTCAGACTGAGTTTTATGGTAGAATGATATAGCCTATGGGCATTTATCAGCAGCTGACTGGAACAACTGTGCCCTGAACATTCTCTGATCCTGCATCGTAGCTTGTTGACTTCCCTAATAAACCCCATATCTCTAAGTCCTGTGTGGTTATTGAAAGAGATCATCAAATCCAATAGAGAAGCAGACAATGTTGTAAGAGGGATGGTTGGTGCAACACATTAGTGTAGTGTTGTATTAACAACTGGTCTTCCTTTAGACACATGGATATTATCTTATCGCAGACAGTACTGTGTTATTGAAATAATATTGAAATAATATTGAAATATTATTTCTCAATGAATGCAACACCGTTCCTCTTGTATTTCTCATTCCTGACATAGTAAGATATATGATTGTGCAATTCAATATGGCCGGCACCATTTCAGCTCACTAATGCCTAGAATCCACCACTCAACTGTCAGTTTGTCGTACTGTGGTGGCTTGCTTATTGCTATGATTCTGGAAGCTATATCACTGGTATTTTAATACCAGTCAAGTCCCCCAAAGTAGACAGGTTTCAGCTGAGCTTACAGACTTAGACAGACTAGGAAAGAAACATTGGTTGCTTCCAAATATTTAGTCACTGAAAACCATAAAAACAGAAGTGGAACAGTGTCAGCACCAAAATATTGATTATTGAAACATGAGGAAGAGCACCAGAATATTGTCAGATATAGTGCCAGACAATGAACCCCTCAGGTTGGAAGTCACTCAAAACACAACTAGGGAGCCACCTCCTCAAATTAGAGTTGACCATAATTACATGAGTGAAGAAAAGCTTTTGGGATCTTCATTTCCCAATGGGGAGCAACTCAAGATCAGTTACGATTACGTAAAAATCCTTTAATCATCGTAACATGGAGTGTATGAAGTATGCATCTAGGAAAATTGGAAGTTATCAAAAATGAAGTAGAATGCATAAACATCAATATCCTTGGCATTAGTGAGCTGAAATGGACTAGTATTGGCCATTTTGAATCTCACAATCACGTGGTTTGCTATACCAGAAATGAAAAATTGAAGACAAATGGCGACACATTGATCATCAAAAAGAACATTTTAAGAGCTATCTTGAATTAAAACACTGTCTATGATAGAATATTATCTATATTCCTACAAGGAAGGCCAATTAATACATCTACTACTCAAATTTGCATTCCAGCCACAAAAGCCAATTATGATAAAATTGAAGAATCCTACCAACTTCTTCAGTCTGAAACTGATAAAATCATGCAAACAAGATGTGTTGGTAATTACTGGTGATTGGACCTCAAAGGTGGGAAACAAAGAGGAAGGATCAGTCATTGGAAAATATGGTCTTAGTGATAGAAATGATGCTGGAGATTGTGCTATAAAATTTTACAAAACCAATGACTTCTTCATTGCAAATACCTTTTTAAACAACATAATAGATGACTATACACATGGAATGTACAAAAATCAAATTTATAGCCTCTTTGGAAAGAGAAGGTGGAAAAGCTCCATATCATCAGCCAAAACAAGTCTGGGGCAGACTGTGAAACAGACCAGCATTTGCTTATATGCAAGATCAAGCTGAAATTAAAGAAAATTAAAACAACACTACGAGACCCAAATATGACCTAGAACATATCCCACCGGAATTTAGAGATCATCTCAAAAACAGATTTGATTCATTACACACTAATGACGGAAACCAGAAGAGTTGTGGGATGGCATCAAGAACATCATATAGGAAGAAAGCAGAAGGTCATTAAAAAGACAAGAAAGAAGGAAAAGGTCAAAATGGATGTCAGAAGAGACTCGGAAACTTGCTCTCAAGCATAGAAGTGCTAAAGTAAATGTAAGAAATGACGAGGTAAAAAAGTTGAATAGAAATTTCCAAAGGACAGCTTAAGAAAACAAAGTCAAATATTATAATGAAATGTATGAAGACCTGGAGTTAGAAAGCTAAAAAGGAAGCATATACTCAGCATTTCTCAAGCTGAGGGAACTGAAGGAAAAACTAAATTCTCAACTTGAAATATTGGCAAACTGGAGTCTATGGAAAAAATGGAGTCCTAATGTGGCACTGTAGGATAATTCACTGGACCATAAGGTCAGACTGAGACACAGGTCGGTAGTTCAAACTCACCAGCCACTCCTTGGAAATCCTATACAGGGTCACTATAAGCCAACTGAACGACACTTAACAACAACAATGGGCAGAATATTGAATGTTGCAGCAAGGATCAAAAGAAGGTGGAAGGAATACACAGAGTCACTGTACCAAAAGAAAAGGTCAATGGTCAACCATTTCAAGAGGGAATGGTACTGAAGGAAGAAGTCCAAGTGCCCTGAAGGAATTGGCAAAGAACAAGGCTCTCGGAATTGATGGAACACAAGTTGAAATCTTTCAACAAACTGATGTGGCACTGGAGGCACTCAGTCATCTATGCCAAGGAATTTGGAAGACAGCTATCTGGCCAACTGATTGGAAGAAATCCATATTTATGCCCATCCCAAAGAGAGGTCACCCAACAGTATGCGGAAATCAGACAATATATCCTTAGTATCATATGCAAGTAAAATTTTACTCGAGATAATTAAAAACTGACTGCAACAATACACTGACCAAGAACTGCCGGAAATTCAAGCTGAAGTCAGACGAGGATGTAGGATGAGGAATTTCATTTCTGCCGTCAGACAGATCTTGGCTGAAAGCAGAGAATACCAGAACAATATTTGCCTGTGTTTTATTGACTACACAAAGGCTTTTGATTGTTTGGCTCTTGACAAGCTATAGCCAACATTGTAGAGAGTGAGTATTCCAGAACACTTAATTGTGCTCATGAGAAACCTGTACATAAATCCAGGGGACAATGAATGGTTGAAATTTAGGAAATATGGGTTGTATTCTTTAACCACACTTATTTAAGCTATATGCTGAGCAAATAATCTGAGAAACTGGATTATAGGAAGAAGAACATGGCATAAGAATTGGAGGAAGACTTATTAACAACCTGTGATATGCAGATGGTGCAACCTTGCTTGCTGAAAGGGAAGAGGACTTAAAATACTTACTGATGAAAATCAAAGACCACAATCTTTGATATGGGTTGCACTTCAATGTGAAGAAAACAAAAATCTTCAGTACTGGACCAATAAATAACATCAGGATAAATTGAGAAAAATTGAAGTTGTCAAAACGTTTAGATCAACCATCAACACTCATGGAAATCAAGATATCAAATGAGATTTTGCATTAGGCAAATCTTCTGCACAAGAGCTCTGTAAAGTGTTCAAGAGTGGAGATTTCAATTTAGGACTAAGGTGCACCTGATCCAAGTCATGTTATTTTCAATAGTGAATAAAGTAGACCATAGAAAAATTGATCTATTTCAGTTGTGGTGTTGGAAGAGGATATTAAAAGTACCATGGGCTGCCAAAAGAACAAACAAATCTGTTTAGGAAAAAGTACAACTAAAATTCTCTTTAGAAAACAAGATAGCCAGACTTCATCTCTCATATTTAGGATATATTATCAGGAGGGACCAGTCTCTGGAGAAGGACATCATGCTTGGTGAAATTGAGGGTCAGCGAAAAACAAGAAGACCCCCAACAAGATGGACTGACACAGTGATAGTAGCAATGGTCTCAAGCATAGCAACAATTGTCATGTTGGTACAGGACCAGACAGTGTTCCACTTTGTTTTGCAGAGGGTCACTATGAGTCAGAACTGACTCCACAGTACCTAACAACAACAACAGCAATGCCTAGAATATATCAGTCTTGAAGTGTTCCATTTCATTTTTGAAGACTTCCACTTTTCCTGGATTCATACTTTGTACATTCCATATTCTGATTACTAATGGATGTTTGTAGCCATTTCTTCTCATGTTGCATTGTGCTCTCTAAACAAATTAAGGCCTCACAAGCTTTGCTCCATTCATGTCATTATGATCAATTCTACTTTGAGCAGTAGCCCTTTCCAAGCCATATTTTAAGTGCCTTTCAACCTGACGGTCTCATATTTCTGGCATGGTACAAAACAATATTTTACTGTTATTCAGAAGGTGTTCAATGGCTAATCCTTCAGAGAACCACATTGCCTTTTCCTTCTTCCTAGTCTGTCTTAACCTGGAAACTGCTGAAACCTGTCCACCATGGACAACTCAACAACCGGTGACATAGCTTTCAGCATCACAGGAACACACAACTCACCACAGTACAACAAACTGACAAATGATTGATGGCACATTTCCCATAAAGCAAGATAGCTTAGCTCTCTTTTAAGCTTTTTTTATTTTCCTCTTAGGAGTACTTGCAGTTGTCTATTTTTTCTACTCTTGAGTATTTCGGAAATGACAGGTCATGTTTTATATGGCATTCATTTTATACTTCTAACAAATACTTTAAAATGTTATATATATTTATACAAGACTGACTTTTGAATGTTCTTTACATAAAATTATGTTCCTTTTTCTGTGTTGTGTACACCAAAGGATTTAGATTTTTTTAATAGTTTTGATGTGTTATAATTGACATACAATAAACTATACATAGAAATTTGATGTTTGAATGTATATAGTTTTCTATGTTTAACATTTACTATATGAATAGGGCTTCAAAAATTTCATCAGAAAATTCCATTATTGTTCAATTCCATTTTCCCACAATTTTCCTTGTATTATATACACCTGTGAAATTGTCTTCTTTTTTTTTTACAAGTTTTACAGTTTGGGTTTTTTTTTAGGATTTTTAAAAAAGTTTTTATTGTAAATTGAGTGATAGTTTACCTGGGAGAACATCAGCTTTATATTCATCCTATCATATTTCATTTCATTGTAATGATTACAATCCCCTCCACATTCAACAGCATTTGCTTCCATTCCCTCTGTTTTGTTTTGTTGTATTTTGTTTTTTGTTTTTTGGATGTACACAGAAGCACTCAGGAATATATAACCATTCAGACAACCAAACAACCAAAGGCGATACCCTGCAAGCCTGCCACCCCCGCCGGTCACCACCACACAGCCCCTCTCCCTCCTTGAGTCCACAGTCCCCAACCACTCCATCTCTCCACGTCATCATCTCTGCCTCCATCTCTGGTGTCGCTGTTTCTCTGGATAGGGTCCCGCACTCTACTCTTCTCCCTCGATGGTCCCAGGATCCTCTGCTCCTGGACTGCTAGATCAACCACTCATCTCCTTTTGTTACAAAACATCTACCTTTACATTTGCAACATTCACCATCAGTCCGGATAACAATTATTCACTATTGAACCACAAGAGTCTTATCCTCATCTCCTTTCACCAGGCCCATCTATAGACAGGTTGGAAACCACTCAGTGGAGAGTCTACCTTCCTCCACACCCTCTGTAACTAAGCTCCCTCTTGAAAACTTATAAACCAGTCACTTGGTGCCTTGGTAGCCCCGCTATTTTGGGTAACCAATGTCTAAGTTGCCCATCCCTGCCAACCCTGTGTACAGAGGGGGTGGGAATGATCCTTGCTGTAAAGATTCAGTCCCTCTTTTAAGCTACTACATCCATAAGTATAGGTCAAATTCATCAAATTGCAGCAGATTATACTTTTTTTCCCTCTTTTTTATTCCTCTAGTCTAATTCTTATCATCCAGCCATTGAAGCTGAGTCAAATGGGTATAATCTGTAAGTACGGGCATTCTTGTGCATGGCTTCTCACTTCATATCAACTGGATGCTTCACTCTCCGCTCTAGTCCTCTGTGGCAATGCCCCTGTCCATGAGCTCAGGAGTCTCCAGTTCTCACTATACTGCTGGCCAACCAGGTCTCAATCCAGGTTGACAGGAGTCTGTCTATTGAACGTGGTCGGATTTAGCTCACAGCTTCATTGCTGTTTTTCCCCCACTTCCCCTTATTGGTAGACCAACGTGGTCACCAGTAATATTATATGCCTGCTCATGTAGTCCCTTTGAGTTTCACTCTTGAAAGGGGATATGCTCTGAGGGGACTTAATTGCTTGCCTTGATGGCTCCCGGGTGAACAACTTGCTTGTTCTTATAGTTGTTGTTGTTGTTATGTGCCATCGAGTTCTTATAGTAGTCAATCAAATTACCATTATTGGTTTTTTTTTATTTTTCTTGCTGCATTTTCTTTCAAAAAGTATCTTCTGTTCCTCTAGCTACTCCAAGCTGGTGTGTTTGTCTTGTTCAAGTGGAAATTTCCCACCTCAGAAGATTCTGGGTGGGGACCAGGATTCCACATACAGTCTTATGCAATGCAAAGGCTCCACAGGAAGCCTCTTTCACTGGGCAAGTTCTAGCCCCAGTTTAGGTATTCCAAACAGTTATAGGCTGAAGATGGACTTATAAGCTTTCTATAGCAATGTTTCTGGCTATCCCTTTCTCTCCCCCTCAAGTGTCTATTTTACAATAGTAGGCAAAAAACTGTACATTTTAACTTGGATGTCATTGTTGTTATATGCCATGGAGTTGGTTCCAACTCATAGCGACCCTGTACAGGATTTCCTAGGCTGTAAATCTTTACGGTAGCAGAAAGCCTCATCTTTCTCCTGCAGAACAGCTGGTAGTTTCGAACTACTGACCTTGTGGTTCACAGCCGATTCATAACCACTACACTACCAGAGCTCCTTAACTTAACTTGGTAAGTACAGAATAATTTTGTATTCGTATAAATATTCTTGAGCATTGTTTTGACAAGAAATTATCTGTAAAGTGTTAGGTCTTTTTGAGGCTTATTTCTGATTTCTGTTAGTCAGATGCAGAGCAGACTTTAAGGTAGGACTAATTTTTGTTTCATTGCTGATGAAATACCTCTTTGAGTACTCCATAGTCCATAAATTATGAAATGTTCCACTCTGACTGGCAAATACACAAGTTTTTTGCTATCCACCTCAAATAAAGAGGTATATAAGGTGCTTTTAAATGCTTTACACTTCATTTCTTAAACTCTTTGGCTGTGTTTCTCAACATTTTTTTCCCTACACATAGTTCACTGTGATCATTATTCTAAGTGTTTATGTCTTTGGGCTAAGGTTGAAGTATGGATAGAAGTACAGGAGGGGATCTGTATCAGAATGAAATGAATATATTGAAAAAGTCCTCAGATGATTCATACTAATGTTCACCTCCTTAACATAAAAATCCCTAGTCTAAATCATGGGGTGCCCTGGGTGGCACAAACACTTAAGCACTATACTATTAGCCAAAAGGTTGATGAGTTGAACTCATCCAGAGGTACCTCAGAAGCCAGGACTGGTGATCTACTTCTGAAAGGTCTCAGTCTTGAAAACCCCGTTGAGCAGTTCTGCTCTGTACACATGGGGTGCCTATGAGTTGAAATCTACTTCCAGCAGCAACAGCAAGGAGTTTAAATCATAAAATCTTAATAGGTCAAATATTTATTATTCTTAACATCAGGTTCAAAATAGCATCTGGGTAATTGTTCTCTTGCACTAAGATGCCTATAAAATTTCACACTAAAATACCTATAAAAACAGAGAAGAATAAAAATTGTGTCTGAGAGAATTTGGCAGGAACTGCCAAATGTTGTAAATAAAATCCAGATCAATTGATTTAAATTCACCTAGACTAGTTTGCTAAATAATAGCAGGTCAGTTTTAAGAACAACAGAACATCTTCCCACTTTAGTTATCATCTATTATTGCCTGGGCGTCCTGGTGTGGCCCTGTGTGCTGGATTGCAATGTTGGTTTGAACCCCAAGGTTGGTGGTTCAAGCTCACCATCTGCTCCTCAGAAACCCTATATGAGGTCACTATGAGTTGGAAACAACTCGAAGGCACCTAACAACAACAACAATTATTACTTGGCTCAAAGTCCTGGATGCCAGTGCCATTAGTAGATTAGGTTTACTTTCTTTTCCAGTCTTAAATTGAGATTTGGCAGAATTAAGTTTTGAAAGCTTCCTCCTTCAGGTCTTCATTGCTGTTCCCACATTATCTTCCAGACAAAGCCTGTTTGTGAATTGCAGAAAACAAGGAGAGATATGTGAATGGAAGTTGTGCAGTATATTCTGTGAGGTTTAGCCATTAGAGGAAAGCATATATTATTGAACAATTTTCATATACTCTACCAAATTAACAACAACAACAACTCAGTCAGAAAGAGTTAGATCTTCATACCTGGGTGCACAGAACCTCAAAGGGAAATTTATTTCTACTGATTTTTTTACAAATATGAGAAATACCACTTTTGTTGGAGATTGAGAACAAAAACTCACTGAATACTCTAAAATATACAGTATTTTCAATATGAAAGGAGATTCAGAATAAAAGAATGTCTCTAAAAATGAACTATTTCAAAATTAAGAGGAGAACGTTAGGAGTAGATTTGATAGTTCCAAGAGACTACAAGGAGACTTGGAATGTTTGAAAGAAGGGATAAATCAGAAGAAGAATTAAGTTAAAAAGAAAAGACAAATGAACATTAAAAAAAAAAAAGAAAGAAAGAAAGAAAATGCTTTTAACAGCAAAATAACTCTGTGATACATTATACTGAAAATATTTCTAACACCAATTCCTTCTTGCAGTCTTTAAATCAATTCATAATATATTATTCTTTTACTTTACAGTATTTAAAAAATAAAAATGCTGGCATTTCAATAGGATTTTCATATAATTATGTTCTTTTTGTTAGATCAAGCTTTATTTGCCTTTTTCTGCAAATTTCCAGGTTTTCATATTACGTTTTAATATGTTAGAAATTGTTCCACTAGGGTCTAAATTCTGAGCCTGATGACATTTTGTTTGCAGACTATGAAGGAGGGATCATTTCTTTGCCAATTTTCTCATTTTTTTAAATAGTTTTTGCTTAGTCATATTTTCAGTATCTCCTTCTGTTCAGTCTGGATAATTAATTTTCCTTGATAATTATCCATTTCATCAAATTAATATAATTTTCAGCATTGTTGCTTTAAGTGAAATGATGTCAAGTCTGTTATGACTCATAATGACCCTGTATAGGGTTTCCAAGGAGCAGCTAATAAGTTTAAACTGTCAGCCTTCTGGCTCACAGTCCAGAGAGCTCTAGCACCACACCAGGAGTCCAAATTTTCATCATAGCACTATGAAAACTATTTACTTTTAATTTGTAAATTCACTAATGAATATGTGTGGTTTCCTCTTCTCTATTTATAATGTTACATTCATATATAAACAGTATATCATCATTTCTCTCTTTTTCTTGATAGTAACATCAACAACAAGTTTATCCAGTTGATCTTTCCATAACACTAATTCTTAGATTCACTTATTAAACCACCTGTTTCTCCAGTTCTCGTCTTTATACTTTTGTCTTCATGAATCATTTTATTATGTTCTTTTTTCCCAGTCTTCTTATGTTAGGAGAAGGCCAAGATTAGTTTTCTTCTTTTGATATAAATAGCTAACTTTTAAAGGCCATGGTATTCCTCTGAATAGAATTTTGGCAGCATTTTTTAAGTACTTATATGTAGGCTTGTCATTTTTACAAGCTTTTGTGCATTCTGTAATAAAAATTTTGCTTTCCTTATTTGTCTTCTTGCTGTTGTTCATTGTTATCAAGTCGATTCCAACTCATGGTGATACTATGTGACCCAATTGTTTAAATTATTAAGAGATTTTTTTTTCTTTGACTTTAAATTCAATTTGTTACTACCTTCTGGTAGACAGAGTAGAGTTTATATAAATTCTACCTTTGGACATTATTGGGAGTTTCTTTGAAGAGAAGGTCTACCCTACACTATCTGTTTCTCTTTCTCATCCAGTTATTCTTTACCACATTATCCTATTTAACTTTTTTCATAGAATTGATCACTTTCTGAAACTATCATTGTATTTGCATATATGTCATTAGCCACAAGACCTTTTCAAAGTGTTGAAGAGCAAAGATGTCAGCTTGAGGACTAACGTAGGCCTGACCCAAGCCATGGTATTTTCAATAATCTCATATGCATGCAAAAGTTGGACAGTGAATAAGGAAGACTATAGAAGAATTGATAAATTTGAGTTATGGTGTTGGAGGAGAATATTGAAAGTATAATGGGCTGCCAAAAGAACCAACAGATCTGTCTTGGAAGAAGTGCAGCAAGAGTGCTTCTTGGAGGCCAGGATGGCCAAGCTTCAGCTCTCATGTTTCGGACATTTTGTTAGGAGGGACAAGTCACTGGAGAGGAATGGGATATAATGTCTGGTAAGGTAGAGGGTCAGAGAAAAAGAGGAAGACCCCCAGCAAGATGGATTGGCAAAGTGGCAGCATCATTGGACTCAAGCATGGCAACAATTGTGAGGCTGGCCCAAGACCGGACAGTATTTCATTCTGTTGTGCATAGGGTCACTATGAGATGGTACTGATTCGATGGCACTTAACAAAAACAATGTTAATCTAATTCTGGTAGCATTGTAGGATAAGCACTGGACCAAATTGTCTGTTCAAACTGCAAGGTCAGTAGTTCAAACACACCATCCACTCCTCAGAAATCCTGTACTGGGTCACTATGAGTATGATCTGACTCGATGGAACTTAGTAACCACAACAATTTCATTCCATTATTAGGAGGCCTTATTCTTGTTCACCACTATACTATCCCAAATGCTATAGAAAAGTGCCTACATTAAATATTTTAGTGGTGGAATGGATAAATTAACAATATTTTCTTAATTCTGTTGACTTTAAATTAACACAGATTTCTTCCTTACTGACTATTCAATATTTCTAACATAAGTATAAAATGTAATGAGCCTTGGTGTGGCTCTACAGGATAAGCACTGGACTGGTAACTGCAAGATCAGCAGTTCAAGCCCACCAGTGGCTCTCAGAAACCCAATACAGGGTCGCTATGAGTGGGAACCAACTCAACAGCACACATCAACAACATTTGCATAAACAAAATAAATATATGTGTAAAGAAAACAAAACCATCACATCTAGACTAATAAGTAATATCATGATAAACAGAAAAGTCTGAAGTGGTCACAGAATTCATTTTGCTTAGATCACCAATCAATGCTACTGGAAACAGCAGTCAAGAAAATCAGATAAATTTGTTGCAAAAGACTTCTTTAAAGCATTCAAGAACAAAGATGTCAGTTTGAAGACTAAGGTGTGCCTGGCCTCAAGCTACGGTATTTTCAATTGCTTAATTATTGTTGTTAAGTGCCATTGAGTAGGATTTCTAAGGAGCAGCAGCTGGTGAGCTTGAACTGCCAATCTTGTGGTTCAAACTGGCCTTACAGTCGAGTGCATTAACCTGCAGCACCGCATCTGGACTCACATGCATGTAAAACTTAGACAGTGAATAAGGAAGATGGTAGAAAAATCAATGCATTTGAGTTATGGTGTTGGAGAAGATTATTGAAAGTATCATGGACTGCTAAACAAACAAAACTGGCTTGGAATAAGTACAATCAGAATGTTCCTTAGAAGCAAGAATGGTGAGACTTAGTCTCTCACATTTGGGACATATTGCTAGAAGGACCAATCTCTGGAAAAGGACATCATGCTTAGTAGAGTGAAGAGTCAGTGATAAAGAGGAAGATCCCCAATGAAATGACTTGACGGTAACAATGGCCTTAAGCATAACAATTTTGAGAATGGCTCAGGACCAGGCAATGTTTCCTTCTACTGTGCTAGGATCCCTTGAGTTGGAACTGACATAACAGCACCTTAGATGACAACAACAATAACAACAGCAAAGCATATGTATATAAACTACGATACATATGAAGTAATCAGAGGAAAGATAATAGGGAAGACAAAAAGAGAGCTAACGGAGAATTCCTTTCCCAAAATGCAATCTGCCAACCAAAAGTACAACTAGTTTGCTTTAATTTTAAAGCTTTATTTCTCATCACTAAAGACAATATCAAAAAGGAAGCTAAAGCTCTGACTTTTCCAGTTGAAGACAAGAATATTAATCACTTCACTTCCTAGTTGTGCAAATGAGTTCATATTTATTACCCAATAAACTTCAGCACCAGCATAAGCAACACTGGAATTATATACCACTTAGTGATGTTCAGCATCCAATATCACATTAGCTCTTGCAATCTCCTGCTATGGCAGCTTCCTTGGATTAATTTGATTTTGGTTTGTCACATAGAATAAATTCTAACCTATAATCCTATTATATCCCACCCAAGCTGAATTCATCTTCAAATATAATAATAATGTGGACAAAAAAATCTTAATTTATTCTGAGTCAGAATGTCACATTCAGGAGAGACGGCACTGGTACAACAAATATTTTGCAAGTAATTTAGAAAATTCTTCCGCATTCTCCCTGCAAGTACTAGATTAGCTGATCATCCTGAACTGTCATAAATTTGCTGAAACAATTAATGACTGGATCCTGGTGTAGCACTGTGGGTTAATGTGCTGGCCTGCAAGGTCACTTTGAACTGCAAGGTCGGCAGTTCAAGCTCACCAGTCATTCCTTGGAAACCCTATACAGGGTCACTATGAGTCACAAACAACTCGACAGCACTTAACAACAACATATAGTTTAAAGTGTTCAATAGCAAAGATACCAATTTGAGGACTAAGGTGTGCCTCACCCAAGCCATAGTACTTTCAATTGCCTCATGTGTGAAAAGTTGGACAATGAATAAGAAAGACTATAGGAGAATTGATGCATTTGAGTTATGGTGTTGGAGAAGAATATTGAAAGTATCATGGACTGTCAGAAAAACAAACAAATCTGTGTTGGAAGAAGTACAACCAGAATGTTTCTTAGTAGCCAGGATGGTGAGACTTTTTCTTTCATAATTCAGACATGTTATCAGGAGGGACCTGTCCCTGGAGAAGCACATCAGCTTGGTAACATGGAGGGTCAGCAAAAAAGAGGAAGACCCCCAAATGAAATGGATTGTGGCAGTGGCAGTGGCAGCAGCCATAGCTGAAGTGGAACAACAATTTGAGGATGGCACAGAACAGGCATCAGAATGAGTCAGAACTAAATCAACAGCACCTAACAGAAATGACACAGAGTTTAACAGTCCCTCACAACAATGTAGTAATAACAATAGTAAGAAAAGTAGCTGATAATATCTGAGAATTAATCAGTGGCAGACAATAGTCTAATTCCTAAGTTGGCAAAGCGTTAGTTGTTAACCACAAGGTTAATGGTTCAAATCCACCTTACCCCATAGGAAAAAGATGAGACTCCATGGGGAGAAGATGAGACTGTCTTCTTGTGTGAAGGTTTATAGTCATGAAAACCTTGAGAAGGAATTCTCCTTTGTTCCATAGGGTCTCTATGAGTTAGAATTAACTTAATGGCAGGGAATTTGCGGTTTTTGGTTTTGGGGTGGCACAAACAGTTAAGTGCTTGACTACTAACAAAACTATTGGTGGTTTGAACCCACCCAAAGGTACTTTAGAGTCCTGGTGTAGCACCATGGGTTCATGCACTGGACTGCAAAGTCGATTTGAACTGCAAGGTCAGCAGTTCAAGCTCACCAGCCGCTTCTTGGAAACCCTATACAGGGTCCCTATGGATAGGAACTGACTTGACAGCACTTAACAACAACAACAACAACAGAGGTACCTTCGAAGCACAGTGGCTCTAGAAGATAGGCACTGGCATGTGAACCACAAAGTGAGTATTTCCAGCCCACCATCCTCTCTCCGGAAGAAAAACAATGATTGCTGCTCCTGTAAAGATTTGCAGCCTCAAAAACCCTAAACTATATAAGGTCACTATGAGTCAGACCCAATTGGATGGCAATCTACACCAACAATGAGGTACCATGAAAGAAAGGCCGGTGATCTTCTTCAGAAAGTTCACAGTTACAGAAACTTCATGGAGCACATCTCTATTCTGCAACACACGAGCTCACCATAACCTATATCCCATTCAGTGGCAACTGGTATCACATGAATTAATTCAATGAATCCTCACAACTCAGTAGACTAGGTTCTGTAATGGTAAAACATTTGATATAAAGAAAACTGTAGAGCAGAGTTGTTCACTTGTGAAAGATCAGTGTAAATGACAGAGGTAAGGCTGTCTCTCAAATCTCCTGGCTCCTGAGTGTGTGCCCTTAGCCTTCATACGACTTCTCCATTGAATTACCGTCACTGAAATCATGGTGAAAACCACCTCTAAGAGGAGAAAAACATGACATGCAATATCAATTTCTATATCTCTTATCTTGAAAGAAAAGTAAACAAATCTCTAAGACAGCATATTACAATAAAAATTTATCTACTAGGGACTTTAGGCTTTTACTGGGTCACCTATTGTTTTTTAAATAAAGAACATCTTCATCCAATTAGTAAGGTAAAAAAGAAATTACACATTATACCTCTATGTACAGATAAGCAATGCATCTAAATATGTGTTGTTATTAGGTGTCTTCTATTGGTTCTGACTTAGCATTATACACAACAACACACAACACTACTAAGTCCTCACAATCATTGCTATGCTTGAGCCCATTGCTGCGGCCACTGTGCCAATCCATCTCATTGGGGGTCTTTCTCTTTTTCACTGACCCTCCACTTTACCTAGCATGATGTTCTTCTCCAGGAACTGGTCCTTCCTAATATGTCCAGGATGGCCAAACTTTGTCTCTCATACTTCAGACATATTGTCAGGAGGGACCAGTCACTAGAAAAGGATATCTTGTTTGTTAAGGTGGAAGGTCAGAGAAAAAGAGGAAGACCCCTGTGAGAGGGATTGGCAAAGAGGCGGCATCAATGGGCTCAAGCATGGCAACAATTGTGCCGTTGGCCCAAGACCGGGTAGTGTTTTTTTCTGTTGTGCATAGGGTTGTTATGAGTAGGTACTGACGCAATGGCACCTAACAACAACAACAAATTAGAGACGAAGTCTTCCCATTCTGATTTCTAAAGAGCATTTGACTGTACTTCTTCCAACACAGACCTGTCTGTTCTTTTGGCAGTCCATGGTACTTTCAATATTCTCCTCTAACACCACAACTCAAATGCATCAACTCTTCTACAATCTTCCTTAGTCACTGTCCAACTTTCGCATGCATATGAGGTTATTGAAAATACCATGGTTTGGGTCAGGCACACCTTAGTCCTCAAGCTGACATGGTTGCTTTTAAACACTTTAAAGAGGTCTTTGCAGCAGATTTGACTAATGCAATATGTCATTTGATTTCTTGACTTCTGCTTCCATGAGTGTTGATAATTGAATCCAAGAAAAATTAAGTCTTTGACAACTTCATTTTTTTCTCCATTTATTATGATGTTGTTTATTGGTCCCATGGTGAAGAATTTTGTTTACTGTACATTGAGGTGCAACCCATACTGAAGGCTGTGGTCTTTAATCTTAATCAGTAAGTATTTTAAGTCCTCTTCACTTTCAGCAAGCAAGGTTGTATCATCTGCATATTGCAGATTATTAATGATTCTTCATCTAATCCTGATGCCACCTTCTTCTTCATATAATCAGGTTTCTCAAATTATTTGCATAGCATACAGATTGAATAAGGATGGTGAAAGAATACAAACCTGTCAAAAATATTTTCTAATTTTAAACCATTCAATGTCCCCTTGGTCTATGTACAGATTCCTCATGAGCACAATTAAGTTTTCCAGAATGTTCCTTCTCCATGATGTTGTCCACAGCTCATTAAGATCCACACAGATGAAAGCTTTTGCATTGTCAATAAAACACAGGTAAAAATCTTTCTGATATTCCCTACTTTTAGCCAAGATCCATCTGACCTTAACAATGATATCCCTTATTTCATATCCTTGTCTGAATACAGTTGCAGCCTTTTTTGAATTATCTTTGGAAAAATTTTACTTGCATGTGATATTAATGTTACTGTATGATGATTTCTGTATTCTGTTGGGTTAGAGTGCTCTTTGTAATGAGCACCATATATGTAGACAGAGATGAAAGGAACCCAAGATCCCAAATTCCCATTCTATCTAATGAGGCAACCCACCATAAAAGATTTCTTAGTGATATGTATACACAAGAACACAAAAGGCAAGGAGAATCAAAGAAGCATTTGACTTATTTGTTAGAGCTTTGATTCCAAATGCTAGTTCACTCCCTTGATCAATTAAGTTGACCACAAAGAAAATTACTTTTATAATAGCTGAAAACAGACCCAATATTGGAAGCCAAATAAAGTTAACCAGCTTCCGTCATCATTTGTTGTTGTTAAGTGCTGTTGAGTCGGTTCCAATTCATAGCAACTCTTTTAAAGGGTTTCCAAGGAGCAGTTAGTCAATTTGAACCGCCAAACTTACAAACTTCCCGTACAGTGCCACACTTCATTACTTTACCACACTTAGATCTTTCCATTTTGATGGCAAGGCAAGGCTTATAGGACTCACCTCTATTTGTTGCTATTGCTTTTATGTATCCACTTAGGATGAATAAATGGAAAATACCATCTTCCAAAGCTTTATCTCTTTGATGCTATACCAGAAGCTTCCAAAATGCGACAACTGAATTTACTCCCCAAATCACTCTATTTATTAAGTTAAGACATTGCCTCGTATTTTACTACTCGACTAGAATAAAACTCAGCTAAGTTTCTGAACCAAGCTTACTAGACAGAATAATAAAATGTGATCTAGCTGACAGTATACCACAAATGAAAGAATGAACATAGAACAAAATATCCCTCACTGATCTATTGTTACTGTTACCAAGCTGTTATCAAGTCAGTTCTGACTCATAGCAACTCTATGGACAACAGAACAAAACATTGTCCAGTTCTGTGTGGTGCTTACAATTGTTGTTATGTCTGAGCCCACTAAGGGCCTTCCTCTCTTTCTGATGACCCTCTACTTTACCAAGCATGATAACCTTCTCTTGGAACTGGTCCCTCTTGATAACCTGTCCAATGTACATGAAACAAAGTACCACTAACGTCTTGTCTAAGGAGCATTCTGGCTGTACTTCTTCAAAGACAGATTTGTTTGTTCTGGCAGTCCATGCTATATTCAGTAGTTTTCACCAACACCGTATCATTCAAATGCGTGGGTTTTTCTATGGTCTTCCTTATTCATTGTTCAATTTTCACCTGAATACAAGGCAATTTAAAATACCGAGACCTGGGTCAGGGGCACTGTGAACGCTTTAAAGAGCTCTTTTGCAGCAGATTTCCCCCAATATGTCATCTGACTGCTACACTGTGCTCCCATGGATATTGGCTGTGGATCAAATAAAGTGAAATATCTGAAATGTCAATCTTTTCTCTCATGATGTTGTTTATTGGTTCCATTGTGAACATTTTTGTATTCTTTACATCACAATGTAATACATACTGAAGGCTATAGTCTTTCATATTCATCAATAAGTCCTATAGGATAAGCACTTCACTGCTAACTGAAAGATCAGTGGTTCAAACCTACCAGTTTCTCCTTAAAAACTCTATAAAGAGTCACTATGAGTCAAAACTGACTCTGGGAACTTAGCATCAACAGTAAGTATTTCAAGTCCTCTTTGCTTTCAACAAGCAAGTTTATGTCATCTGCATGAGGCAGGCTGTTAATAAGTCTCCTTCCAATCTTGATGCTCGATTCTTCTTCTAGTATCTCAGATTATTTGATCAGCACACAGACTGACTCCATTGCAGTTAGCCACAATAACAACACTGAGTGAAAATGTATGGTGAAAGGATACAACCCTGACATACACCTTTCCTGATTTTACACCAACACTGAACTGTACATATAGAAATTGTCTAGTTGGAAGATGTTTTGTTTGGCATATTTTCACCACAATTTCAGTTTAAAAAGTCTCAAACTTTATTCCTCACTGTAAACTACAATCATGTAAACTGCCTCGTATTATTAATCCAATTCTGGATTTTCATTTTCTGTATTTTTTAGGTACCCAATAGAAACTCCTTTAAAATGATCTCCAGTGACACTGTGGGCTAATACCCTAGAATGTAAAGTTGGTTTAAACCACAGGTGGGCAGTTCAAGCTCACCAGCTGCTCCTTGTAAACCATATACAGGGTCGCTATGGGTTGGAACTGACTCTATGATTCTTAGCAACAACAGCAATATACTTTAGATATCTGTATATCTCAATGACAAAAATTAATACTATTTTTCAAGTGATGACTCATAAAATTGTTATCTGCTTCATAGCAACTTATCTAATTATATGTCATCTTCCTTATTTTACAAATAAAGAAATTCTTAATCAATGGATTTAATTACTTGTCAAAGACCCTTGCAGCTAATTGAATTTAATTCCAAACTCTTTTTTCTTCACTTTCATCAGAATGTCTCATTTGAACAATATAAACATTTACTTCATTTATTAAAATGTATTTTCTGCTAGTACGCTCCTGTTGAATCAGCATAATAAAAAAGCATATTCCCAATCACAGCTTTTGTAAATGAAGGAAAATCACCACTTTACCTTTGCAGCATCCATTAGAAACACTCTAAAGAACAATTGTCTAAATTCTGTATTCTAAAATTTGAAAATACCCAATAAGATATTACTATCGTTTATTCAAATTCATTCAGTTTAATCTGTGATGCTTCATATATTTTCCCAACCAATATTCTAAAGAGGTCCAGTTTATCTCATAGTAAAATCTAGTTTGTTACTAGAACATTAACTGATATCAAAAAAGTCAGTTTCATTTGGTTAAAAACCCATCACAATTTGTCATTCTCTTATAATTCATTTTAATAATTCATTTCTGGTATTATGTGGGACTAGAGGTAGAAAACCCAATGGTCAAAATATGCACGGGCTTGCTTGTGCTTATTAAGTAACCTGTAGTGAGCAAAAAAAAAAAAAAAAAAGGAGCTCTGGTAGCGTAGTATTTACGAATCGGGCTGGTTGGCAGTTTGAAACTACCAGCTGTTCCACAGGAGGAAAATAAGGCTTTCTGCTACCATAAAGATGTACAGCCTCGGAAACCTGTACAGGGTCGCTATGAGTCGGAACCGACTCCACGGCACATAACAACAACAACAAGTGAGCAAAAACGTGGCATCAGGATTGGAGGAAGATTCATTAACAACCTGCGATATGCAGATAATACAACCTTGTTTGCTGAAAGTGAAGACTTAAAACATTTACTGATAAAGATCAAAGAGCACAGCGTTCCATATGGATTACATCTCAATGTAAAGAAAACAAAAATCCTCACCATGGGACCAGTAAACAACATTCTTATCAATGGAGAAAAGATTGAAGTTGTCAAGGACTTCATTCTTCTTGGATCAACTATCCAGCTGTCAGGAAATCAAACAATGTATTTTATTAGGCAAATCTGCTGCACAAGACCTTTTTAAAGTGTTAAAGAGTAAAGGTGTCAGCTTGAGGACTAAGGTGTGCCTGACCCAAGCCATGGTATTTTCAATAACCTCATATGCATGTGAATGCTGGAGAGTGCATAAGGAAGACGGTATAAGAATTGATGCCTTTGAATTGTGCTGTTGGAGGAAAATATTGAAAGTGCCATGGGCTGCCAAAAGAACCAATAGATCTGTTTTGGAAGAAGTGTAGCCAAAATGTTCCTTGGAGGCCAAGATGGCCAAACTTCCTCTATTGTACTTCAGACATATTGTCAGGAGGGACCAGTCGAAGGATATCATGTTTGGTAAGGTGGAGGGTCAGAGAAAAAAAGGAAGACCCCAAACAAGATGGATTGACCAAGTGGCAGCATTGATGGACTCAAGCGTGGCAACAGTAGTGAGATTGGCCCAGGATCGGGCAGTGTTTCATTCTGCTGTGCCATAAAGTCACTATGAGTCGGTACCAACTTGATGGCACCTAACAACAACAGTGAACAATGGTGTTCTGGTGTGGTGCTGTAGGATAAGCACTGGACTGCTGACCACATGATTGTCTGTTCAAACCCACCAGTTGCTCCTCAGAAGCCCTATACAGGGTAGCTTTGAGTCACAACAATGACACTTTAACAACAACCACAACAATAAACAATAAACTGAGAACAATTTCACCAGGGTTTCACCACATCAAAGATGGCAAACTGTTGGCTACTGATCAATAAGTAAGCAGCAGTAAACCTGCTTACCTGAGTACTCCAGCCCTCTCAGGGATTGCAACTTGGAAAAAAGGCTTTGATTCTGTGGCAGGTGCTATGTGGTTGGGAGAAAGAAAGATGACAGCCACAGCTAGAACCAAAGAGTCTTTGATGTGGTGGGTGGGGGTGGATGGGAGTGAAATTGTTCACTACAGATTAGTAAATACACACACATAATCACATGCTTACCTTGTTTATTGAGTAATCTAACACTGTGTGGGACTCTTCCCTGAAATATGTATTTCCCTACGTATTTTTGTTGGGCCAGCAATATTTCTTGAGTAATTGTTGAGTAATTGACTTCCAATCTTAACATATTTTGAGTCTCCAGATCTAGGTGTGATCACTTTGACTCTGGATTTATCTCCAGAGTCACTCTCTAATTACTTTATGTGAGTGATTTCTGTCTGTTAAAAATAGGCAAAAAACACATTGCTAATAGACCTACTTTTACACATCTCTTAATCCATCTAAAACTTGTGAGTTAAAGTAAGAATCTGCAGTTATTGCATTGTCACTGATCAAATCTTTCAAAATATAAAGAGAGTAAGACAATATCTTCATTCTCTACATAACTTCCAACTTCTGTATGGGCAGTATGTAGATTCACTCTTTATGATCTCTAATGGTTCTTGAAAAAATAGAATATCAATGTAGAGAAGTACTTTCTGTCTTTGAGGAGAATTATCTAGCCTGCAAATTGCTTGATTTTAATGTTCCCGTAAGAACTGAAACAGCATTGGGGAGTTTCCAAAATCCCACTTAGTTTGAGAAGTAGTCAGTACAATTCTACTCCCATAAATGGAGATTGTGGACATGGCCTCCCTTAATTGAAAGCCTATATCTAAGTCATTTTTTATATAAAGGGGCTAAAGTCTAATGACACAATACAACATTATTCTCTCCAAGAAGAAACTTCTGACTAGAAATCTTTCTACAAATAAGCATGGAGCTTAATTAATCCTGAATACTGCTCATTTTATTATGTTCTAGGATTTAGCTGTTTTTCTCATGTCACTTCATAGAATCTTCTTTAGCTTGAATACGATCAGACCAGCTTATTTTAAAATATATTCAAATGATAATTCTACATGCAAAAAGTTCATTTTAATGCATATAAATAATCTTATTCATGCTAAATATTGCCACAGAAGTAGAGCAATTCCTTTTATGATGATTCCTTCAAAATATAGTATGAATTAATTTATATAGTATCTAAGAATATGAAATTTTAGCTTAAGGGTCAAAACAACTTTAAGCTGATTTATTTAGTCCTAGTATAATTTTAAATTGAGGCAATAACATTTGTTAGTTCTAAAGAAATTATCCTTGTAATTATGAAAGAAACAGTGGAAATTAAGCTTCACAGCTTTAGAGTGGGAGGGAAGTATTGTTCTTGGAAATTATCCATTTTCTTCCTGCAGTTTAATTAATCCTTTACCTGTTTTCACTTTTCTTTTCTTCTTTTATCATATTCATACTTTTCCTCACATAAATTATCTTCCACCACTTTAGCTCCTAAACTGTCCATAATTTATATGTTTGGAAAATGTAGATTCGATTTTTGTTAGTGATTCTAGGTGGAGATTCTCTTTTTATGTTACTTACAGGCATATACTAGAGACAGATGGCAAACATCATCTGTGCACTCCATGTGGCTAACTCAGTATCCATCAATTTTCAGCTGAAGAGGCTAGCTCAAGCCCCATCAATAATTGGTAGAAGAAGGGAAAACTGGAATAGACCAGAAATTTTTACTCATTGAAGATACAGAGATTTGGTTCTGGCACCAAAATACACTGAATTTGAAAGTTCTTCATATGGTTGTGCTTTAAAGCACTCCTACAAAGAAGTGACCATTATCCCAACAGCCATAGCTATTTCTTCAGAGTAGGAATTTAATCTGAAAGTTTGGAACTTAAACAGCTTGTGTTATATTTTATAGTGTTGGCCAATGGAGACAGCCACTGTTGAGGATTACCTCATAGTTTTACTCCAAAAGTCCTAAATTCAGAATTTACATCACTCACAAAGCTTCTGTTATAGCTGCCCTCATCTCCATCTTAAAATTTTCCTCCTGCTGTTAGGTGCATAATTCTACCCCTCAAAGCCCTTCACTTTTCAAGAGTCTCATTCAAGAAAACAAATTCTCAATATTTTTGAGACTTAACCAATCTCTCTTCATCCTCAAGAATCCTGTTTCATCTGTTAAGTGCTCCCTAGAAGCAAGACCTCTTTAATAGAGACTGTTGGTGCGCATCCCAGATTCTATCCAAGGGCAGGTATACACTAGCCATAACTTACTGTAGCCATGACTTGGATGACCCTGACTTCTCCATCTCAGGATGAAGTATATCTACCCAAATACACAAATGTCTCCACAACTCATTGTAACTCACCAAGTTTATACACTTAAGAGCATAAATTTTCACATATACTCATTCTCTCTCTTTCTCTCTCTCTCGATAGATGGATAGATAGATAGATAGATAGAGATATTACTTTCATAAGAAAGTAAGAAAGCGATACTTTTGAAAGGATAGAATAATAAAATTATTAGAAGAGGAAAAATATTTAAAGCTGAAATATATAGAGAGGTTATAAGTAAGAAATAAGGAAAATCAAAGAGATTAGAATCAGTGAAATAATTTTCAAAAGGGGGGGGATGGGAGACAAAGAAGCCCATGGCTGTTGTTAGGTGCCATCAAACTGGTTCTGACCCATAGTATCCTTATGACGCAGAACAGAAGGAAACACTGCACAGTCCTGCGCCATCCTCACAAACACTGCGGCTGCCACAGTGACAATCCAACTTATTGAAAGTCTTCCTCTTTTGTGTTGACCCTGATCCTCCACTTTATTAAGCATGATGTCCTTCTCCAGGGATTGATCCCTTCTGATAACATGCCTGGATTGTGAGAGATGAAGTCTTGCCATCCTGGCTTCTAAAGAAGCATTAGGTGCCCTTCTTCCAACACAGATGACTTTATTGTTGTTAAATGCCATTGAGTCTATTCCAACTCATAGTGATCCTGTATAGAGTTTCCAAGGAGCAGCTAGTGGATTTGAAATGCTAACCTGTGTTTTCCAGTGCTGATCCTACATCATGACATCAGAAGTCCAGACCCCGACCAGAAGGAAGAATATGTGGTGGGCTACTGTTGTTGTTAGGTGCCATCGAGTTGGTACCAACTCTTGCACAACAGAACGAAACACTGCCCTGGCTAACTTGCCACACTTGAGCCCATTGAAACTGCCACTTTGCCAATCCATCTTGCTGGGGGTCTTCCTCTTTTTCTTTGACCCTCCACCTTAACAAACATGATATCCCTCTCCAGCAACTGGTCCCTCCTGACAACATGTCCAAAGTATGAGAGAAGAAGTTTGGCCATCCTGGCCTCCAAGGAGCACTCTGACTGTACTTCTTCCAACACAGAACTCTTTGTTCTTTTGGAAGCCCATAGTACTTTCAATATTCTTCTCCAACACTGTAACTCAAATGCATCAGTTCTTCTACAGTCTTCCTTATTCACTGTCCAGCTTTCACATCCATATGAGGTTATTGAAAATACCATGGCTTGGGTCAGGTGCACCTT
>NW_006408519.1:11835153-11841507 GCF_000296735.1 Chrysochloris asiatica | reverse complement strand
AGTTCACCATAAGTCAGAACTGACTTCAGAACAATTATTTTTTGTTTTGATTTTAGTACTACCCAACTTTGTAGAAGACTTTAAAGTCTGTGATTGCTAGGAATTTCAAAAGCTAAGACAAGTAGGCTATTCATCTTCATTTTACAGACCTGGAACCTGAGTCTCAAACAGGCTCAGTGATTTGACCAAAATTATGGAGGAGAGAAGCAGCAGATCAGGGACTTGAACTGGATCTTCTTTTTCTTAATCCCACGCCCTTTTCACTAGAAGCTTCTTTGAAATGGATTGACCATCTAAAAAGCACAGAAGATTCTAGTCTCCATCACTTTGGGGAGTAGAAACGGTATTTGTTTTAATATATAAAAACTAGTTTGGAAAATCTTCACCAAGCCTAGTTGTTTCCATGATACTTAATAACTTGGCAGATATCCCAAAGGTAATTCTTAAAATGCAGGTCACCTAATAAACTATACGAATATAGTAATAATAATGTTTTCTATTTGTACAACACTATGCACATGTATTTCTTAAAGCTTTTGGACATGATTGTTTATAGTTTCCCAGAGAAGTCTAACCCTGCAAAGAAATCATTTATTCACACCAAATGAAGAGCTAATCAAGCAGAGAATTGAACATTATGGAAGAAAAACTAAAATCTAATTATGGACACTTTTAAATGAAATCCTTTTGCACAGAATTTTGTGTAAATAAACAAGCACCTTCATTGATGGTCTTTTATAAATAAATCTGTATGACATGGGAATTACTCATATATTGATAGAAAATAGTAGGTAGCAGTTGACCAATTTGCAAGCTCTAATTTGATAGCCCATGAAATAAATGAATGACAAGAAGGCAAAGATCAAAAATATTTTAAAAGAAGAAAGAGCAAATGAACATCATAGATTTATGTTCATAAATCAAGAAATATAAAGAATGCCAATTGCAGTTTGAAAAAGTTATACTGCTATTTTTAATTGCAACCCACAACTGTGTGCAAAATCTGACTTTAGGGCAAATATTTGCTCAGTTCTTAAATTATGGAATATTCTGGTTTCCCCAAGATACAAATATTTGGTCTGTCAATTATTAAGTATTCTGTATTTCCTGTAGGCAGTAGGTACTGGGCTATGTGGTGGCAGTGTGAAATTCAAGAGTTTCTAAACCCAAGCAGCTGAAAATGAAATGGTCTTTAAAATTTTCTCATCTAATACAATTCTGAATATGGCAATGACCTAAGGATTATTAATATGGAAAATCATCTCGCTTTGAGTCTGACATTTTGATACTAGCACATCATCTTCTACTAAGAAAATAACCTAATCAGGTTGAGTGAATTCATGCAGAGCAAAGATTAGTCCATTTTAACTAATGTTTTCAGGAGACAGTACATCGTGTACAAAAGGGCTTTCATTATCTGGGTAATGTGAGCTTGCTTGATGCCAGGGGCCTGACTTGCTGGATACAGCAAGCTTCCATCTGGTGGCAAAGTGTGCCCCTCATCATTTTCTTCCCGGGTTGAGATCTTGAACTAGTCTGTCACAGAACTAGAAAATCATCAATTCACCAAGTTAAGAAAAACAAGACAAGTTACATCATTTCTGTGTGGTTAATCAAAACACCAAACAGTGAAAAAAACAAACAAACAAAACATTTATTATTCAACTGAGCAAACAGAACTGCCTTTTTTAAAAGTGTTTTTTGTTATTGTTTTGTGTTTGCTATTCAGACAATGAGCTAAAACTTGCAAAGGGTACATTTGTTTGACCATCCATGTATAAGTTTGTCATGCTGTCATGCTGAAAGGGATACCATTCACTGGTATTTCAAATACCCACAGGGTTGGCTTCAGTGGATAGGTTTCAATGGAACTTCCAGCCTGAGACAAATGAGGGCAACCTGGCAATCTACTTTCAAAAATTAACCAGTAAAAATCCTATGGATCAAAACTGAATCTTGCTCTATGTAATGCTAGAAGATGAGTTTGTATGTTGGAACACACTCAAAATGTACAGTGGCTCTAACAACAGATCAAGCATATCAATGGCGGTGAAGGTACCATAAGATCAGGCAGCACTATCTTCTATTGTACATGGGTCACCATGAGTCAGGAGCAACTCCATGGCAACCAACAACATCACGTTTGTTTGAGTTTAAATTCAAATTTAGCAAAGTATATGTTCAACATGCAGCAATTATTCAAGATAATACAACCTAGCGGCACTATAGGATAAGCACTGGACTGCAAACCACCATTTGTTCCTCAGAAACCTTATACAGGATTGCTATGCATAAGAGCCCACTTAATGGCACTTACCTTACCCTTACTTTACCACACCTCACCTTACCTTACCATACCTCACTTACCTTACCTCACCTTACCTTAATGCAGCCTTCAGTTCCAGCACCAATATGGTCCTATACGTAATAAGCAAAGTATGAGTACATCATTTATCTCTTTTATTTCTCTATCATCTTTTCTTGCTATGTCCCCTATGTATCTATGAATGCAATTATGTAATCAACAAAGAGAAAATTTATGGAATACTTATGATTTTTATTCAGATGTTCAAAAAAGCTGATTCCAAACGTAATGGAAAATTCATGGAAACACATTTGGCTTAATTTTTATGCACAAATCAGTTTGATCACGAAAGGCTCTTTTGACATATGGTAACATTTCTTGGTTGAAATGTAGGCTGTACTCTATCTCAACCCAAACTTAAATGGTTTTTACTCCTTCTGCCATTGAAATAATAAATGCATGGTAGTACCATTGTTCCCATGGTCTTGCACTAGATTTATGATACACAAATGACAACCTAATCCTAGGTGGCATGTTTTGGACTTCATTCCTTTTCAGATTTGGCAATAAACATAAGTTTAAATCAAAGTTTTTGCTCTGCTGTGTGTGTATGGATATGGCTGTCTTAATTCATTTTACTTTGGTTCAACGGATGTTTATAGACTATCTGCCATGCCTGGGTCTTGAGACTGGACTAGATTAAGAAAACATAGTTCTTGTCCTTGAAGAATTCACATTCAAGTGAGGGAAACAGACAGATAAACACCAAGATTCAATACAATGTAGTACATGTATAATGGAGGAGGATACAGGAGTTTGGAGACTAAGTCACAATAGCAGACTCATTGTCATCCAGATGATTCCAACTCATACCGACCCTATATAGGACAGAGCAGAACTGCCCAGAGTTTCCAAGGCTGTAAATCTTTATGGAAGCAGATTGTCACATAATTCTCCAGATGAAAGACAAATGGATTCAGAAGGTTAATTCTTCAGTTAGTAACTGTCTTAGGCCGAGCTACCTAGAGAATCAAATACAGTGAATCATATACATATATATTGGTTTGTTGGTTATGTGCTTTGGAGTTGGTTATGACTCATAGCGACCCTATATAGGATTCTGCATCAACTCTTCTATGGTCTTCCTTATTCACTGACCAACTTTCTCACGCATATGAAGTTATTGAAAAACCATAGGTTAGTCCTCAAACTGACATTTTTGCTCTTAACACTTTAAAGAGGTCTAGTGCAGATTTCCCTAATGTGATACATTGTTTGCTTTCTTGACTGCTGCTTCCATGAGTGTTGATGGTGGAAAATGAAGTCTTTGACAACTTCATTTTTTTTCTCCATTTATATGGATGTTGTTTATTGGTATAGTTCTAAGTATTTTTCTTTTCTGTACATTGAGATGCAACCCATACCAATGGCTGTAGTCTTTGGTCTTCATCAGTAAATATTTTAAATCCTCTTCATTTTCAGCAAGCAAGGTTATATCACCTGCAAGTTGCAGGTTGTTAATGAGTCTTCCTCCAATACTGATGACACATTTTTCTTCATATAATCCAGCTTCTCAGATTATTAATAAGTATGGTAAGAATACAACTCTGGTGCACACCTTTCCTAATTTTAAACCATTTGGCATTCTCTTGTTCTGTTCAAACAACTGCTTCTTGGTCTATATACAGGTTCCTCATGAGCAAAATTAAATATTCCAGAATATTCATACTTTTCAATGTTGTCCATAGCTTGTCATGATCCACACAATCAAAAGCCTTTGCGTAGTCAATAAAGCACAGGTAAACACATTTCTGGTATTCTCTGCTTTCAGCCAAGGTCCTTATGACGTCAGCAATGATAACCCTCGTTCCATGGCCTCTTCTGAAACTGGAAGCTTCTTTTGAAACTCTGGAAGTTCTCTGTCAATGTATGTTTGCAACCATTTTGGATTACTTTTAATAAAACTTTACTCTCATGGGATATCAATGATATTGTCTGATGATTTCTGCACTCTGTTGGGTCACCTCTCTTTGGAACCAACTTTCTTCTAGGTAGTTGTGCTCCAAAATTCTTGGCATTCATAAGTGAGTGCCTCCAGTGTCGCATCAGTTTGTAGAAAGATTTCAATTTGTATTCCATCAATTCCCAGTGCCTTGCTCTTTCATCATGCTTTCAATGTACCTTGGACTTCCTCCTTCAGCATCATTGGCTCTTGATCATATGCTACTTCTTGAAATGGTTGAACATCGACCATTTCTTTTTGGTACAGTGACTCTGTTTATTCCTTCCATCTTCTTTTGTTGCTTTCTGAATCATTCAATAATTTGCCCAGAGAATCCTTCAATACTTCAAGGATTGTATTTTTTGTTCAGTTCCCTCAGCTTGAGAAATGCTGGGTGTGTTCTTCCTTTTTGGTTTTCCAACTCCAGGTCTTTGCACATTTTGTTATAATATTTGATTTTGTCTTCTCGAGCTGACCTTGGAAATTTTCTGTCCAGCTCTTGTACATCACTTCCTCACTTCTTCCATTTTCATCTCTTCACTGGAGAGTAAGTTTCAGAGGCTCTTCTGACATCCATTTTGGTCTTTTCTTCTTTCTTGTCTTCTTAATGACCTTTCTTCTAGTATAATATCCTTGATATCATCCCACAACTCTTCTGTTTTAGTGTCTAATGCATCAAATCTATTCTTCAGATGATTTCTAAATTCAGATGGGATATATTCAAGGTCATATTTTGACTTTCATGGACTTCTTTTCATATTCTTCATGTTAAGCCTGAATTTGCATATGAGTGATTGATGGTCTGTTCCACAGTCTGCCCCTGGCTTTTCTTTGGCTGCTGATATGGAGCTTTTCTACTGTCTCTTTCCACACATGTAGTCAATTTGATTTCTGTGGATTCCAACTGATGAGGTCCATGTGCACAGTCATCTTTTATGTTGTTTTAAAAAGGTAGTTGCAATGAACAAATCATTGGTCTTGTAAACATTCTGTCATGCAATCTCCAGCATTATTTTAATCACCAAGGCCATATTTTCCAACCGCTTATCCTTCATCTTTGCTTCCAATCTTTGCATTCCAATCACCAGTAATGATCAATACATCTTAATTGCATGTTTGATCAATTCAGACTGAAGAAGTTGGTTGTTGTTGTTATTGTTATTAAGTGCTGCCGGGTCGATTCTGACCCATAGTAACCCTGTATAAGGTTTCCAAGGAGCAGCTGGTGAGTTTGAACCACCAACCTTGCAGTTCAAACTGACTTTGCAACCGGACGCATTAGCCCACAGAGCCACACCAGGACTCCAAAGAAGTTGAAAAAGTTGATAGAATTCTTTAATTTCATCATCACTGGCTTAAGTGGTTGGTGTCTAAATTTGGATAATAGTGGTATTCCTTGTAGGCATATGGGTATTATCCTATCACAGACAGCATTGTACTCCATGACTGATCTTGATATGTTCTTTTTTATGATGAATGTGATGTCATTTCTCTTCAATTTGTCATTCCCAGCACAGTAAACTATGTGATTATCCGATTCAAAATGGCCAATACCAGTCCATTTCTGTTCACAAGTGCCTAGGATATCGATGCTATGCCTTCCATTTCATTTTTGATAATTTCCAAGTTTTCTGGATCCATACTTCTACATTCCAAGTTTTGATTATTAATGAATGTTTACAGCTATTTCTCTTCATTGTGAGTTGTGCCCCATCAGCAAATGAGTCATCACAGTCAACTGTTCATTGAGGAGGCAGCTCTTCTTCAATTGCATTTGAGTACCTTCGAACCTAAGGTGCTCATCTTCTGGCACTATATCTGAGAGTGTCCCACTGCTACTCACAAGGTTTTCAGTGACCTAATATTCAGAAGTAGTTCACCTTTCCTTCTTCCTAGTCTGCCTTCTTCTGGAAACTCATCTGAAACCTGTCCACCATGGGTGACCCTGATGGAATTCAAAATACCCATGGAATAGCTTCCAGAATCACAGCAACACACAAGCCACCACCACAGTACAACAAACTGACAGACAAGTGGTGGATATATA
>NW_006408519.1:11826979-11835053 GCF_000296735.1 Chrysochloris asiatica | reverse complement strand
CCTTATTCACTGTCCAGCTTTCACATCCATATGAGGTTATTGAAAATACCATGGCTTGGGTCAGGTGCACCTTAGCCCTCAAGCTGACATCTTTGCTCTTCAACACTTTAAAAAGGTCTTGTGTAGCAGATTGGCCTAATGCAATACGTCGTTTGATTTCTTGACTGCTGCTTCCGTGAGTGTTGATAGTTGATCCAAGAAAAATGAAACACTTGACAACTTCAATCTTTTCTCTGTTGATAAGAATGCTGTTTATTGGTTCAGTGGTGAGGATTTTTGTTTTCTTTACATTGAGATGCAATCCATACTGAAGGCTGTGCTGTTTGAGCTTCATCAGTAAATATTTTAAGTCTTCTTCACTTTCACCAAGCAAGATTGTATCATCTGCATATTTGATACATAATCTGTAAATTGTTAATGAGTCTTCCTCCAATCTTGATGACATGTTTTTCTTCATATAACCCAGCTTCTTAGATTATTTGCTCAGCATTCAGGTTGAATAAGTATGGTGAAAGACTACAACCCTGTTGCACACCTTTCCTAATTTTAAACCATTCAGTGTTTCCATGTTCTGTTCGAACGCTGCCTCTTGATCTATGTATGTACAGATTGCTCATGAGCACAATTAAGTGTTCCGGAATACTCATACTTCGCAATGTTGTTCATAGCTTGTCATGATCCATGCAATCAAAGGCCTTTGCATAGTCAATAAAGCATTGGTAAACATCTTTCTCTGCTTTCAGCCAAGATTCATCTGATGTCAGCAATGATATCCCTCATTCCATGTCCTCTTCTGAATCTGGTTTGAACAACTGGAAGTTGTTGTCTGTCAATGTATGGTTGACTGTCAATGTATGGTTGCAGCCATTTCTGTATTACCTTCAGTAAAACTTTACTCGCATGGGATATCAAAGAGATTGTTTGATAATTTCCATACTCCATTGGGTCACTTCTCTTTGGAATGGGCACAAATATAGATCCTTTCCAATCAGTTGGCCAGGTAGTTGTCTTCCAAATTTCTTGGCATAGATGAGTGAATGCCTCCAGTGCCACCTCACTTTGTTGAAAGACTTCAATTTTTATTCTATCAATTCCTGGTGCCTTGTTCTTTGCCAATACCTTCAATGTACCTTGGACTTCTTCCTTCAATATCATTGACTCTTGATCATATGCTACCTCTTGAAACAGTGATGTACTAGAATAACCTATAACCAGAAATATCACTTTCACTTCTAGTCAGTGCCTTTTTATTAGTCTTTTATACTTTGTTAGTCTAATGCTTCGATCCTGCTCTGTGACCACAGGCAAAGCACCCAACTATAGTTGATTAAGAAATCACTTACAATATATAGAACATCAGTGCTTGGGGAACATACCCAGATAGGAATAAACTTTTCTCTGACTTAGTTTTTGTATCTCTTGTCCTCTCTTGACTGCAGTTCATTGATTCTTCCCCTGCTATGTTCTGAATTGCAGAGACAGATGAGGCTTTCTGCTCCCCTAAAGATATACAGCCTCAGAAACCCTATGCAGGTTTGCTAAGAGTCTGAAGCTACTCAAAGGCACTTAACAACAACAATGTACTTGATTGTAATGTTTATCTGTAACATGAATGAATGAGCTCTTTATTTCATAATATCATAAACCCATTGCTGCTGAGTCAATTACAACACATATCAGTCCTAGAGGACAGAGTAGAACTGCCCTATGGGTTTTCCAAGGCTGTAAATCTTTACAGAAGCAGACAGCCACATCTTTCTCCCATGGAGAGACTGGTGGGTTTGAACCATTAGCCTTTAGGTTAGCAGTCAAGCACTTAAGCCACTGTGCCACCATGGATCCTTCCAAAACATTCTAAAGACAAGTAAAAGATGTCATTGACAATGTCCCTGGAAAAGAACATCATGCTTGGTAAAGTGTAAGGTCAGCAAAAAAGAGGGAACTCCTCAACGAGATTGGTTGGCACAGTGTCAGCAGCAATGGGCCCAAGCGTAACAATGATTATGAGGTTGGTGCAGGACCCGGTGGAGTTTAATTCTTTAGTTCATAAAGTCACTATGAGTTGGAACCAACTCAATGACACCTAACAACAACAACATATTATGAAAAACCTTAAACAATATCTAATCATAAATATTGTGGCAGACACATCCTTAAGTCACTTAGAATGTATAATCCATACCTCTCTAAAATCTTCTTGTCTTGAGTGTAGGCAGGATCTGTGACTTGTTCAAACCAACAGATATATATATACTGAAGGTGATGAGATGCCACTTCCATGGTTAGGTTATGTAATGTGGCAAAGGTGATGGGTTATCACTCCCGTGATGACACCATCTTAGCATATTGAAGCTCTTGTTAGCTTTAAAGGAGAAGATGCCATATTTGTAGAGACCCATGCAGTAAGGAGTCCTGGTGTGACACTGTGGGTCAATGCACCAGACTGCAAAGCCATGTGAACTACAAAGTCGGCAGTTCAAGCTCACCAACTGCTCCTTGTAAACGCTATACAGGGTCACTATATGTTGGAAGTGACTCGATGGCACTTAACAACAACACAATGTGATAAGAAACTCAGGGGGCTCTAGCAACTAAGAGCAACTTCTGGGCACAACAAGAAAATAGGGACCTCAATCCTATGACCATAAAGAAATTAATCCTGCCAACCACCTGTAGAAGCTAGAAAGCAGATTCTTATCCTACGAAGCCCCCAGATAAGAATACAACCCCAGCTGACATCTTCATTTCTGCCTAGTTGAATCTTGAAGGACAGGATTCAGACTTCTACCCAGGGAAATGGTAAGATAATAAGTGTGTATTATCTTAATGTGCTAAATTTGGCATGATTTGTTACACAGCAAAAGAAGACAAAAACTTATATGTACATAAGTCCGCTCTGAGCTTATTTATGATGACCTTCCTGGGAAATAAGCCAAACACATTTTTTTTTTTTTTAAAGCAAATCTATTACCATAGAATCAACTCTGACTCATGGCAACCCCATGTGTGATGGAGTCTAACTGATCCACAGGGTTTTCATGACTGGAATATTTACAGACAGACCTTTCTTCTGCAGCTCCACTGGGCTGATTTGAAACGCCAACATTTAGGTTAGTCAAGTACAAACCACTTGTGCCATCAGGGACCATCCTAGGCAACCAATTCTCTTAATTTTGAAGGTTTCACTGCAAATGGTTTCATACATATTTTTAAAACTCACATCGTACATAAAGGATTTATTTGCCGTAACATTTTAGAGAAGATTTTCACAATTTTACTTAAGAACACATATTTTATTTTATTTATCCTCTATTCTAAGATGTGGTGTCCTGAAGTGGCACCCTACACAAAACACCCAACCTCAAGGTCAGTTTGAACCCAAAGGATGGTGGTTCAAACACACCAGCTGCTTCTCAGAAACCCTATGCAGGGTTGCTATGAGTCAGAACTGCCTCAACAGCACATTACAACAATAGTCACTAAGATGTAACAGTTAAGTTGTAATTGTTGCTATTGGTAGTTGCTGTTGTGTCACCTCTGACTCTTGTCAACTTGGTGTTACCCAATCCTGTGACTTCTTCATGGTCATTGGTATGTTTTAGTTCATTGTGTGGCTATCTATTAAGTCACTCCCTCTCCTTGCTGGCTCCCTTCATTTTTGCTGACCCTCTATTTTACCTAACATGATATCCTTTTCTAGTAATTATCTTTCTTAATGATATGTTCAAAGTAAGCAAGTCAAAGTCTCACAATCATTGCTTCTAAGGAGCATTGTTTATATTTCTTTTAAGATTTTTTTATCCATTGTTCTGGCTGTCTGTCATGCAGTGAACTGTGTCCCCTGGGTGTCAACATGGTGAGTCAATGATGATCTGCTTTGGCAGTTATGTAATGCTATAACACTGTTGTTGTTAAGAGCCCTGAAGTCAGTTCAAATTCATAGAGATCCTATATATGGTTCCAGAAGGTGACTGGTGGGTTTGAACTGCTAATATTTCTGTTATCAGTCCAGTGTTTCTCCTACAGCACCATATCAGGAATCTAGGATGTAATGTGACAGTTACATAATGATTCCACATGATGTGCTCTGATGTGATCATCTGATCAATTATAAAAGGATTAAGCATAGACTGCAACACCTTGATCTGATGTAAGAGAAGTTTCCACAGGGTGTGGCCTGTGAAAGATGAAAGAGATGAAAGGAGCCAGAATGAGAAGTGAGTGAGAATATGTGGACCTATTACCACCAAGATTGGAGTCCTGGTGTGGTGCTGTGGGTTAATGCGCCGGACTGCAAAGCCATTTGAACTGCAAGATCGGTGCTTCAAGCTCACCAGCTGCTCCTTGGAAACCCTATACAGGGTCGCTATGGGTCGGAATCAACTCGATGGCACTTGACAACAACAACAACAACCACCAAGATCACTTACCATGAGGCTGGCAGTTCAAACCCCCAGCTGCTCCACAGAAGAAAGATGAGGCATTATGCTCCCATAAAGATTCACAGGCACAGAAACCCTATATAGGGTCACTGTGAGTGGGAACCAACTTGATTGCACCTAACAATAACATTACTATCAGGAGGGAATAACTGGGAGTGGAACACATCCTTTGGACCTAGGTACCTATATTGAGAACTTTCTAGATCTAGTAGAATACTGATGTCAAGACATGTGGAGATATCCAAGGAATGCCAAGCCTACAGATACAGAAAAGAGATAAGGATCTTCCTCCTAATCTTTAGGACAACATATCTAGATCTGGCTCTGTGAATTCAGACTTCTAGCCACTTAAAATAAGAGAATAAAAGTCTGTTTGTTAAAACTATTCACTTGAGATATTTCTGTGACTAGCAGTCCAGTGCTTAGCCTACAGTGCCACACTATCAAGATTACCCCTTTGAAATTCCAAGATAGTAGTTGCTTTAACCTTCTGAGCTGATCTCTCTACCTTGAGTTTATTTAGCTAGCCCAGCAGATCACCTGAGAAGTCACGGTTTTGAAAGGGTCTTGTTCTCAGGATCATAATGGTAAAACCAAGACTCATCCCTGGATGCAATTTGTTCCATAAAACCATTATTAGCTTTGATCTTGCTTAAAAGACTGATGGAAAGATCAGCACTTTCAATAGCTGATTTTCATGCAATGCTTTTGGTGCTCATTAAGCTCATAGCCTTCTGAGGCTAAGATGTTCCCTTAAAAATGAAAATGTTTCAACCATGGGGAAACTCAACTTCAGCAGCTATTGCCTCAGTGGTAATTCTACGGCCTTGTTCCACCAATTTTTGGACTCCATTTGTTGAGGCTGATGTTCTTTACTTTCTTGGCTCATTGTGGAGGTCTTCTTGACTGTCTTAAAATGTTTGACCAGTCTAAATAAATACTGTAATTTGGAGCAGCATTTCCATAAACTTGCTGCAAAACTTCAATCATGTAGGATGAAGCCCATTTGAGTAACCAAAAATTTTATATTTACCTTGATCTCCAGTTTGTCCCCCACCCCATGGCACACTAAGTATCTTTTTTTTTTTTAAGGGGCCCTGTTGTTGTTAGGTGCTGTTGAGTTGATACCGACTCAGAGAGACCCTATGCACAACAGAATGAAACACAGCCCGGTCCTAGGCTAACCTCACTTCTGCTACTATGCCAGTTCACTTAATTGGGGGTCTTCCTCTTTTTCTCCAACCCTCCGATTTACCAAACATTATATCCTTCTCCAGGAACTGGTCCCTCCTGACAATCTGTCCAAAGTATGAAAGATTAAGTCCCCACATCCTGACTTCTAAGAAACACTCTGGTTATACTTCTTCCAACACAGACTGGTCTGTTCTTTTGGTTGTTGTCAAGTGCCGTTGAGTCAACTCCGACCCATAGCGACCCTGTATAGGGTTTCCAAGGAGCAGCTGGTAAGCTTGAACCACCGACCTTGCAGTTCAAATGGCTTTGCAGTCTGGCACATTAACCCACAGCGCCACACCACAACTTCATGGTTTTTTTAATATTCTCCTCCAATACCATAATTCAAAAGCATCAATTCTTCTATGGTCTTCCTTATTCACAGTCCAACTTTCACATGCATATGAGATTATTGAAAATACTATGGCTTAGGTCAGGCGCAGTTCAGTCTTCAAACTGACATCTTTACTCTTGAACACTTTAAAGAGGTCTTTTCTTGGCTTCTGCTTCCATAAGTGTTGATGGTTGATCCAAGCAAAACAAAGTCTTTGACAATTTCAATCTTTTCTCCATTGATATGGATGTTGTTTATTGGTCCAGTGGTGAGGATTAAGGTACTCTAGGATATTAAAACAAGCAAGTATATTACTGAGAGAACTTATCTGATCACAGAGCCATGTGTACTATGCTTCATTTGTAATAAACCTGTGCATGTATGAACTTAAGGAGCTCTGGTAGCATAGTGGTTACAAATCGGGCTGCTAACCTCAAGGTCGGCAATTTAAAACTACCAGCTGTTCCATGGGAGAAAGATGAGGTTTTCTGCTCCTGTAAAGATCTGCAGCCTCAGAAACCCTGTGCAGGGTCACTATCAGTCAAAACTGATTCCACAGTACTTAACAACAACAACAATGTATGAACTTGAACCCTAGTAGCAATACTTTTTGACTTACCTTCCCATATTTGTATATCTTATGGAAGTTGATAACCCTAGGTAGTAAGCCTATCAAGCTAATATCACATAATAATTTAAATGGTCCTCTATACCCAAAGCAAATGATAAAAAATAGAAGTCAAAGTTGAGACTTTTATTTCTAATCAGTAAGAAATTGATGGAATTTTTGTCAAAGTTTGGCTGGGAGAAAAATGTACCTGCTAGTTCTCTTCATGTCCCCCTTGTCTTTATGATCTGATTTGGTATTCTCTCCAGAGCATCTATTGTTTTCCATCTTGATCCTTAGCCCATGTGGGGCTGCACAAGAATAATAGCACTGGTGGGAAGTACTTCATATTTTCTGAATGTAATGCTCAAAATGGTCTAAATAGAGGTGTGTTTTTTTAATGAATTTCATGCTTATAATTCCAATTGCTCCTATTAGTTACTACACAAATCTGTTCAAAAGTGGAAAGCAATGGAGAGCTCTTCATTTTTCATTCTCTGAAAATGACAGCCTCAGTAATCAATTATCCTGGAAATGATTTCTCTCCCTGGGTTGCATCTTTCCGTCTTTCTGAATACTTTTTCTGTCTTATAAGAAGAGTGCTCAGTGGTAGCTGCATAGTTTTCATATGGCTTTGCTAAAAAATTTAAAAACCTTCCAGATCTTGGGCACCCTACCCTTAAAATCCTCACTCCCCTCAATACGAACCTGGCTTGTAAGTTATTGACTGCATAATGCTTTCGTTATTTCCTTATGTCAAATGACATCTTTTCACACACACACTTCCCCCAGCTGAATAAAACTCTTAGTATTAATCAATTTTTATCAAGCATATCTACACTTCCTCACACTTTTTAAAAAAATACAGTTGTGTCTATGAAACTGGAATGGAAGAAAGTCCTTAAAAATCAGTCATCAGGAACTCTACTGTTCAAGGAAAGATTACTGTCATGGATTGAATTGTGTTCCCCCAAACATGTGTCAACTGGACTGGGTCATGATTCTCAGTGGTTTGTCGCTTCTGTAATGATGTAATGTGACAGTTATGGAAAGAGCCCCCGTAAAATCAAGTGATGTGATAAGTCACTAAGAGGATATTGACCTTCTCCGTTGTCTCTTTCCACGGATATAATCCTTACTCTAGCAATTATTATCTACTTCAAATGTTGAAGAACTAGTTTTTATATTTATATTCCAAAAATCACCCAAGTTTTAAAAATACTCATATATGTAGTATATGAAGAGAATAAAGTGTGAAAATTTGTAAAGAAAAGGAAACCATGGTCAGATATAGTGTTGAGGAGAGTGGTGAGGATAAAATATATATTTATCATCAATCCCTATATACTTTGTTTAGGTATAAACCAAAACTTTAACCTGTGTTGCCTGGAAACCAGTAAGAAGAAGAGAACACAATCGGTTATATAACTTTTAAAAATTAATCTATAATGCCATTGT